>NC_091991.1:87729544-87979544 GCF_044704955.1 Pristiophorus japonicus | reverse complement strand
TTCCAGGCAAAATGCGCTTGAAATTGCTCTGGTTAGGTTACGCTTCACATTTCCCGAATATTTTTTTGCATAATCACAAACGTAACACCTTCCATGAAGCAGATCAATCGGGCAGCATAATAGAACGTCATTGATTCTTCTTTATTCTTACCATTAAAACATATTCACTGATGTAGTTAAGAGAGCTGACCTGATGCAGTTTGATGAATACAGCTGGAAATGGGTTATTACAAAAAATAATCAGGGTCCTCAACCTGTGAGTAACCAGACCTTAAATAACTGAAAATGTCTTACAAAACACAAGACGAGAACCATTTAATAGTTTCTTTGGTTTACACTAGTCAGATTCTTAGTAAATTAAATATGGTTTGATATGAGAAACGTGCCGACGAGTGCCTGTGCACCTAACAGAATGAGCGCGATTTGAAGACCTTCTCGAACCAGCGCAGTCGGCGGAATCCCGCGGTGTTGACCAGGGGGTGTGGCCCGTGTTGTGGGCAGGGCCTGATTCGGGCAAACAAAATCTTAAACCAGCAGAAAAGATCACGGGATAGAAATTCACCGCCACCCAAAACGGGTCGCACCGACCGCTTCTGATGTGTTTTCACCGCCGCTGTGGTGAAACAAAATTCAACTCTTCGACATTTTTTTGGGAGCAGACTGGAAGCCGGTCATAATGGGGACAGATGTGCGACGCTGAGCATTCCAGAGGGGCAGAAGTGGAGGCGGGGCAGAGTCTCCGCCGCTGTCAATCATCAACCCAGTGCTGATGATGTCATGACACGTGTGCGTCACCACGCCTCTCTCCTTCACTTGAAGGGGAGGGCCGCTTCGAGCTCTGAGATTCTTTTAGTTCGGTCCACTGGGCCACCGGGGAGGGTCTCGGCCGGGCCAGCTGCCTAGCACAATGTTGGCGGCCCGGCCGAACCTGGGTGCACAATTGTCGGGCCAACCTTGCAGTCGGCCGACAACAAAAATAAAATGGCGGCCGCGGCAGTGTGCCCTCCCCTTGAATGGCCGCCGCGCCGCCATGTCGCACACACTTTGAACACGGCACACCGACAGAAAAAGCTGTCGGGGGCACCGCTCGGCGGCCAGAAGAATTTTGGCCCTGAATTTCGCCGGAGGTGCAGGAGATCAGCGGTGCGCCCTTTGATGACGCACTTAGGAGGGATCGGCAGCAGCGGGGCCGAAGTGGGGATCACCGGAAAAATCATCTACGAGAATTTCGCCAGCAGCGGCAATTCGACCGCAAGTCGGCCGCCACTCGACTCCGCCGCTTGGCCGTCACTTTCCGACAGTAAGAGGCCTTTTCGGGAGGCTGAATTTCATCCCGCACGGAAAACACGAACGTATGTGGTTTTGGGCGTATATTCACCGATCCTTTGCGCTGGTTTGTCGATTCCGCCCAGAATGTGATGATATAACTCGCGGAAATAAGCTGAAACTCCACCCCATCATGTTCTCGATATTATTCAAACGGTTATGGTGCAACTGCAGAGTGGGCCTAATGATAAGCAATTATTGTTGAAAGGTCAGTAATAAACAAGGTAAATGATCATACCGTGATAAAGGACGAGGAAGTCTTTGGAGTGATCGACCCCGATATTTACCGAGGTGTGAGTTTGGAGCAGGGGCGTTAAGATATGGACGGCAAACTCGGAAGGACAGATTTCCCCGCGCACCATGGAATTTTATCTCCAGGACGCGTTTTCATTTGTTTTTCCAGGTTTCCCGCCCGACAGCCTCTCGAGGGTCTGATTGACAGACGGGTGGGAAACCCTACAGAACAAGGCCGCAGCCGGGCAGTGCAAAGTCCTGTCCCTGCAGTACAGACTCACACGAGGCACATGCTGAAGTCAAGGTCACTCAGGACCTGCACCTTTATTACACAGCTCTCAAATGCCACACTTGCCTGAGACCTGTCCTTATATACCTGTCTGGGACAGGTATCCAGTGTCTCCTGCAAGTGCACCCCTGGGGGTAAGGTAAGCTAGTGGTTACAGGTCATCTCTAGTTACAGTCATGTATAGCATGGTAAGATACAGTTATATACAGCAATGTGAGATACATGACATCACCCTCCCCCAAGGTCTTATTGTCTTTATAGGTTCAGTTTCTCAGGTGGTCTACATTCTCGCGTGGAGCGTCTTAGTTCAGTTGTCTGCCTTGGTGCCTGTTTGTCTTTCGGTGTCATTGCTGGTATCTCGCCTGGGCTGTCTGTTTCGTTCAGTATGATTGTTGGTGTCTCGCCTGGGCTGTCTGTTTCGTTCAGTATGATTGTTGGTGTCTCGCCTGGGCTATCTGTTTCGTTCGGTGTGATTGCTGGTATCTCGCCTGGGCTGTCTGTTGAGATTGCCCTTTCCTCAGGTTGTTCCCTCTGTCTGTCCACCAGATGTGGTGTGTGTTCCACATTGTAGTCTGCCTCTGGTTCAGCGGTGTTGTTGGTAAATCTACTTTTGATTTGGTCTACATGCCTCCGGCAGGTTTGGCCATTGTCCATTTGTACCACCAGTAGCCTGTTTCCTTCCTTGCCTGTTACTGTTCCTGCAAGCCATTTGGGACCCCTGCCATAGTTTAGCACAAACACTTTGTCTCCTATCTCATTCCACCTCCCCCTCGAATTTCGGTCATGGTACTCAGTTATTTACGGCGCTTTGCCTCAACGATTTCATGCATGTCTGGGAGGATTAATGAGAGCCTTGTCTTTAAGGTCCATTTCATCAATAGCTGCGCGGGGGGAACTCCAGTCAATGAATGCGGACGAGATCTGCATGCCAGCAGCAGTCGCGACAGGCGGCCCTGCAGCGTGGGATCTTGGATTTTGAGCATGCCTTGTTTAATGATTTGCACTGCTCGCTCCGCCTGGCCGTTGGAGGTCAGCTTGAACAGTGCCGTCTTAACGTGATTTATGCCGTGGTCACTTATAAAATCTTGGAATTCTGCGCTGGTGAAGCACGGACCATTATCACTGATCAATATGTCAGGAATGCCGTGCGTTGCAAACATAGTTCCAAGGCTCTCCACAGTGGTAGAGGTGGTACTCGAGTTTAAAATGGTGCATTTGGTCCACTTTGAAAATGCATCCTCAACTACGAGGAACATTTTGCCCATGAAAGGGCCCGCATAGTCTACGTGCACCCGCGACCACGGTTTCATGGGCCAGGGCCAGGGGCTCAGGGGGGCCTCCCTGGGGGCATTACTGAGTTGGGCACAAATGGTGCACCATCGGACGCAGAGCTCCAAGTCCGCATCAATGCCAGGCCACCAGACGTGGGATCTGGCTATGGACTTCATGAGAACGATCCCCAGGTGCTCGCGGTGGAGCTCCCGGACAAATGCCTCTCTGCTTGTAGGGACAGCTCATGCATGCGCCTATGAAAAGGTTTGATCTCCTCGGGGCAGGCATCGCGAGCCTCTGCCCAGTCACCAGTTAAGACGCATCTTTTTACTAGGGATAACATGGGGTCGCTGGTCGTCCAGGCTCTGATTTGGCGAGTCGTCATGGGCGAACCTGTGGACTCAAAGGCATTGATTGCCATGACTATCTCACAGTCCTGTTCGTCAGACCCTTCTGTGGTCACCAGGGGTAGCCTGCTAAGCGCATCGGCACAGTTGTCTGTGCCTGGTCTATGCCTTATGGTGTAGTCGTAAGACGCCAGCATGAGTGCCCACCGTTGAATGCGCGCCGAGGTGTTGGCGTTTATTGCCTTGCTCTCGGATAGTAGGGACATGAAGGGCTTGTGGTCGGTTTCTAACGTGAACTTGGCCCCAAAAAATTATTGGTGCTTCTTTTTGACTCCGTACACGCACGCGAGCGCCTCCTTCTCCACCATTCCGTACCCACGCTCCGCCCGCGAAAGTGACCTGGAGGCATAAGCTATGGGTTGTAATTTACCCGCACCATTGACATATTGTAAAACGCACCCGACCCCGTACGCTGACGCATCACATGTAAGAACTAGCTTTTTACCTGGAGAAAGCCAAAACACTGTTGGAACATAGAAGGTTGCGTGACTTATTGAAGGCGCGTTCCTGGGCATCCCCCCAAAACCAATCGCACCCCTTTCTGAGTAGCACGTGGAGAGGCTCCAGCAGTGTGTTTAAGTTCTGCATAAAGTTCCCAAAGTAATTGACTAGCTCGAGAAAGGCGCACAGTTCCGAGACATTCTGGGGTCTGGGTGCCAGACGAATTGCTTCGGTTTTGGATTCTGTTGGGCAGATTCCATCAATGGCAATCCTTCTGCCCAAAAATTCAACCTCGGGCGCGAGAAACAGGCACTTGGATTTCTTAACTCTTCGGCCTACCCGATCCAACCACTTTAGTACTTCCTCCAAATTGCGGAGATGGGAGTCGGTATCCCTGCCCGTGATAAGTATGTCGTCTTGAAATACAACCGTCCCCGGGATGGACTTGAGCAGACTCTCCATGTTGCGCTGGAATATAGCAGCTGCCGACCTGATGCCGAATGGGCATCGATTGTACATGAAAAGGCCTCGATGTGTGTTGATGGTGGTGAGTAGCTTAGACTCGTCGGTCAATTCTTGCGTCATATACGCAGATGTGAGATCTAGTTTTGAGAATAGTTTTCCTCCAGCCAATGTGGCAAATAGGTCCTCCGCTCTAGGCAGCGGGTATTGGTCCTGTAGGGAGACTCTGTTTATGGTAGATTTGTAGTCCCCACAGATTCGTACGGATCCATCAGGCTTCATGACTGGGACGATGGGACTTGCCCAGTCGCTAAATTCCACGGGTGAGATAATGCCTTCTCGCAGAAGCCTGTCCAGTTCATATTCAATCTTTTCCCTCATCACATAGGGCACAGCTCTAGCCTTGTGATGGACCGGCCTAGCATCCTGTGTGATGTAGATTTTGACTTTAACCCCTTTGAAGGTGCCCACACCTGGCTGAAAGAGATGTTCAAATCGACTTAGAACTGTTGAGCAGGAGGTCCGTTCCTCTGACGACATGGCGTGAACATCATCCCATTTCCAGTTTAGTTTTGCCAGCCGGCTTCTCCCCAGCAGTGCTGGGAGATATCTGAGGACAATCCACAGGGGAAGTTCACTGTCCCTTTGTGTGTGACTGAGAGCATGGACGATTTCTTTGGTATAGGTCCTTAGTTTGGTGTTGACCCTTGTGAGTTTTGGTCTGTCTCTTTTGTGCGGCCACAGCTGTTCAAATTGTTGAGCGCTCATGAGAGATTGGCTCACTCCCGTATCCAGCTCCATGTTGACGGGTATCCCGTTGAGTAGGATCCTCATCATTATTGGAGGCGTCTTGTTGTAAGAGCAGTGGCCATTGATCGTATTGAACCGCTGTACCTCGGTGTCCCGGGTACTGTCCCCACCGTCTTCTCGTCCGCTTTCCGATCCTTCTGATTGGTATACCAGCCGAGCTGCCATTTTTCTGCACATGCGGGCCAGATGCCCTGTATAGTCGCAGTTTCTGCAAACAGCTTGCTGAAATCAACACCCCCTTGATGAGTGCCTTCCTCCACATCTCCAGCACAGACCGCTTCCATTGTTTCCAAAGGATGAGCTGCGTCTGGCTGATCTCTCTTGAGCTTCTCTCAGTTTGTAGTTGATTGCTCGCATTGTGGGTGGATGAGGTGTGAACGGCCGTTCATGTGGCCCTTGATGGCTTCTGGTGCCACTGCCTGCTGTTGCGGGCCTGCTCTCCTGCCTTTGTCTGTGTGTGGGGGTAGCGGCTTGTTTCACGCTGTGAACCCCTTGTTCCGATGTTTCATTAGTTGTCGTACCCACAGTGTAGATCAACCTCGTTTCTTCTTCTCCTGCCAAGAATGTCTGTACAACCAGTGCTGCTGCCTCTAGGGTCAAGTTCTTGGTCTCTATGAGCTTTCGGAATATGCCTGCGTGGCCTATTCCTTCAATAAAAAAGTCTCTCAGTACTTCTCTCCTTAGTTCATCGGAGAACTCACATAAACTAGCCAGCCTCCGAAGTTCCGCCACGAAGTCAGGTATGCTCTAGCCCACACAGTGTCTGTAGTTGCAGAATCTGTGTCTGGCCATGTATAGGCTGCTCGCTGGCTTCAGGTGGTCTCTTAACAGTGTGCTCAACTCTTCAAACGACTTGCTTGCTGGTTTCTCGGGTGCCAGCAAGTCCTTCATTAAGGCGTATGTTTTCGAGCCACAGCTGGTCAAGAGATGGGCTCTTCTCTTGTCTGCCTTATCGTCGCCTAACCAGTCTTTGGTTACGAAGCTTTGCTGGAGCCTTTCTATAAAGTCCTCCCAATTATCTCCAGCATTGTATTTTTCATCTGAGCCGTTGGTCGCCATTCTGTGGATTCTGTAATCCCGTAACTCGTCGCCATTGTAAAGTCCTGTCTCTGCAGTACAGACGCACAAGAGGCACATGCTGAAGTCAAGGTCACTCAGGACCTGCACCTTTATTACACAGCTCTCGTGTGCCACACTTGCCTGAAACCTGTCTTTATATACCTGTCTGGGACATGTATCCAGTGTCTCCTGCAAGTGCACCCCTGGTGGTAAGGTAAGCTTGTGGTTACAGGTCATCTCTAGTTACAGTCATGTATAGCATGGTAAGATACAGTTATGTACAGTAGTGTGAGATACATGACAGGCAGGAGGGTAGGTGCATTTGTGGTGGGGGGCAGAGATTGTGGGGAGGGTGGGGCGGAGAGATCGCCGGGATGAGGTTTACTGAGTAGCTTGGTGGCCCTTGTGCTCCTCCTCTTGCCCACAAGCCATGCTGTAAAGGCACTTGCCTCATTGATCCAGTCTTTCTTGCCTCCCCCGAGGCCTGGAAAACCCAGCCCACGTTAGTTAAAATTAGAGATTTTCTTAAAATGGAGGCACGCAGCTTTCTTTAAAAGGTTTTGATGACCAACCCATCTCCTGAGAGCGGATTGGTCGCCCGTCCCAGGTCCGTTAAAAATGGAGGTAGGCGGGATGGAGACGGGTTGCTGTCAGATTTGGAATTTGTAACATTTTAACTTCCCACCTGTAATGTATGCGCCTGTGCGCTGTTGAGTTGTGAGTGGTTTAGCCTGAGATGTTCACAAGACTCAATAAAACCCCAGCCAGTTGGGTTCGGGGGATCCACGATGAGGCAGGTGGTTGTGAGCCTGGTGGATGAACTGGTAATGTGTAGTGTGATTGTTAAACCTTTGCTAATAAACCAACTAGTTCTTAATAGCAATGTGTTGCTATGAATTCTTAAACAAAGAACCCATGAAGCAAATACATTGCACTACCCAACCCAAACCAACCTGGTTTTTCATACGTCCTTACTATACACTTTAAATGCACACGAAGCCCATGCTTGAGAGAAGGTCAGTCTGTGACCTGTCCTTTATTCCTTAGCACTCAAGTGCAGGAAGTGGGTGGAGCTTCCCCTTTTATCTGTGAAGGTCGAGGCTAGGAGTGTCTCCCACAAGTTCCCCACCTAGTGGTCAGTGTTCTCACGGTGTACAACTTAGGTCAGTTTATACATGGGTTACAATGCTGGTTGAATACATGACATCACCTCCCCCCCCAAAGTCTTATTGGGATCACAGGTTGAGTCTCTCTGGTGGTTTACGGTCCCTTGTAGAGCGCCTGAGTTGGGGCTCCGGTTGTTGGGCGCTGACCTGAGTGTCTGCTGTTTGCGGTGCTTCAGGCCTATCCGGACTGCCCACAGTGACTGAGCTCTGCTCCCTTTGTTCCTGTGTTCGGTAACCTGTGGTGGAGTGAACTCTACATCGTGTTCTTCCTCTGCTTCTTCTATGGGGTTGCTGAACCTCCTTTTTGTTTGATCCACATGTTTGTGGCAGATTTGTCCATTGGTAAGTTTAACTACCAGAATCCTATTTCCCTCTTTGGCAACCACAGTGCCTGCGAGCCATTTGGGCCCTGCAGCGTAGATGAGGACAAAAACGGGATCATTTACATCAATACATTGCGCTCTCGCATTCCTGTCATGGTAGTCATATTGTGACTGGCGCCTGCTCTCGACAATTTCTTTCATGGTGGGGTGTATAAGGGACAATCGGGTTTTGAGCGTCCTTTTCATTAGCAGCTCTGCGGGTGGAACCCCTGTGAGCGAGTGTGGTCGGGATCTATAGGCCAACAGGAGGCATGATAAGCGGGTTTGTAGGGAACCCCCTTGGATTCTGAGCATCCCCTGTTTGATTATCTGCACTGCTCGTTCTGCCTGGCGGTTTGAGGCCGGCTTGAACGGTGCCTTTCTAACATAGTTAATTCCATTGCCTGCCATGAAGCCCTGGAATTCAGTGCTTGTGACCAAGATGTCCGGTAGACCGTGGGCGGCGAACATTGCCCGTAGACTTTCTACCGTGGCAGAGGATGTGTTTGAATTTAAAATGTCACACTCGATCCATTTGGAGTAGGCGTCTACTACAACCAAAAACATTTTCCCCATGAAAGGACCTGCGTAGTCCACATGGATGCGTGACCAAGGCTTGGCGGGCCATGGCCAGGGGCTAAGGGGGGCTTCCCTGGGCGCATTGCCCAGCTGGGCACACGTGTTCCACCTGCGAACACAAAGTTCCAGATCTGCATCTATCCCTGGCCACCAAACGTGTGACCTGGCAATTGCTTTCATCGTGACAATGTCCGGGTGCTCATTGTGGAGTTCTCTGATGAACACCTCTCTGCCCATCTGGGGCATGACTACGCGGTTTCCCCACAGTAGGCAATCGGCCTGAATCGAGGGTTCATCCCTGCGTCTGTGAAATGGTTTAAATTTCTCAGGGCATGCCCTGTACGTGGCTGCCCAGTCCCCATTCAGGACACATTTCTTGACTAGAGACAATAGCGGGTCTCTATTTGTCCAGACTTTAATCTGACGGGCTGTCACGGGTGAGCCTTCGCTTCCGAAAGCTTCAACAGCCATGACCATCTCAGCAGCATGCTCGGTAGCCCCCTCAGTGGTGGCTAGTGGGAGCCTGCTGAGTGCATCGGCGCAGTTTTCAGTGCCCGGTCTGTGCTGAATAGTGTAGTCATAGGCGGCTAACGTGAGTGCCCACCTCTGTATGCGGGCCGATGCGTTTGCATTTATGGCCTTGTTGTCGGCCAAAAGGGACGTTAGGGGTTTGTGATCTGTCTCCAGCTCAAATTTCCTGCCAAACAGGTACTGGTGCATTTTCTTTACCGCATATACACATGCGAGCGCTTCCTTTTCTACCATCCCGTAGCCCCTTTCTGCCTGGGACAGACTTCTGGAGGCATAAGCTACCGGCTGTAACTGACCCTTGGCATTGACACGCTGCAACACACACCCGACACCATAGGACGACGCATCGCACGTTAACACAAGTTTCTTACATAGGTCATATAGCGTTAACAGATTGTTAGAACATAACAAATTGCGTGCTCTATTAAAAGCCCTTTCCTGGCTGTCCCCCCCAGACCCATTCGCGACCTTTGCGTAGGAGCACATGTAGTGGCTCTAGCAGCGTGCTCAATTTGGGAAGAAAGTTACCAAAATAGTTCAGGAGCCCCAGGAATGAACGCAGCTCCGTCATGTTACGGGATCTGGGTGCTCTCTGGATCGCTTCCGTCTTGGACGCAGTAGGGCTGATCCCGTCTGCTGCTACACTCATCCCCAGGAATTCTACCTCTGAAGCTAGGAAGACACACTTCGCCTTTTTCAGTCGAAGCCCTACCCGGTCCAGTCTGCGTAGCACCTCCTCCAGGTTGTGGAGGTGTTCTTCAGTATCATAACCCGTAATGAGGATGTCGTCCTGAAAAACCACTGTTCCTGGAATCGACTTGAGGAGGCTTTCCATATTTCGTTGGAAGATCGCGGCGGCCGAGCGAATCCCGAACGGACATCTGTTGTACTCAAACAACCCCTTGTGTGTCGTGATGGTGGTCAGCTTCTTTGACTCACTCGCCAGCTCCTGGGTCATGTAAGCTGAGGTCAGTTCCAATTTTGAAAAAAGTTTGCCACTGGATAGCGTCGCAAAGAGGTCCTCCGCTCTCGGTAGCGGGTACTGGTCTTGGAGTGACACCCGATTGATGGTGGCCTTGTAATCGCCACATATCCTGACCGACCCATCCGCCTTGAGCACCGGCACAATCGGGCTCGCCCAATCACTGAATTAGACTGGCGAGATGATGCAGGCGGTCCAATTCGCCTTCTATCTTTTCCCGCATCACGTACGGCACCGCTCTGGCCTTGTGGTGTACTGGCCTGGCGTCCGGGTTTATGTGAATCACTCCCTTGGCCCCTATGAAAGTGTCAATGCCGGGTTGAAATAATGAATCAAATTTGTCCAGGATCTATGAGCATGATACTCGCTCCACAGAGGAAATTGCATTGACATCACTCCATTTCCAGTTCAGCAAGCCAACTCCTCCCCAGTAGTGCGGGACCGTCCCCTGGGACAATCCAGAGTGGCAGTCTGTTCTCCGAATCTTTGTGGGTCACGACTACCGTGGCGCTGCCTAGCACCGGAATGAACCGCTTTGTGTAAGTCCGTAGCTGTGCGTCAATCGACGATAATTTTGGCCTCCTGGCCTTGGACGCCCACAACTTTTTGAACTGTTTGATACCCATCAGGGACTGGCTGGCACCCGTGTCTAACTCCATTGATACTGGGATGCCATGGAGGAGCACTTTCATCATTATCGGTGGCGTCCTGGTGTATGAACTGTATATGTGCTCCACATGAACTCGCTGAACTTCAGCTTCCAGCGATTTCCCCCAGTGTCCATTTCTGCAATTTCTGCAGGTATTTTGCTCACCTCTGCAAACTCCGGCTGAGTGTGTGCCTCCACGCCTCCAGCATGAGCTGCGGTTTGAAACAAAAGGTCCCTTGCCAGTCGATCGTCCCTGACTGCCACTGTTATTATCCTTGAGTGCACCATTAACAGGTGTTGATGGCCCCATTACTGGCCGCATTGTCCCTTGCAATGGCGTGAATCGCCGTTCAGCTTGCCATTGTCTCTGTCGAACTCCCCCTCTGGGTTCGACTACATGTTGGGGCATGCCTGACTGCCCTTGTCTGCCTGGAGAACTGTGTGTTGCTTTAACAATGTTTGATCTCTGTCCCAACCATTCCTTAACACAGTACCTCTCGTCTGTTCTGCTAGTGGCCATGGTCGCGTGGTTTAAATCCCAGTTTCTTGTCGCCATTGATACGTCCTTACTATACAGTGTAAATGCACACGAGGCCCATGCTTGAGAGAAGGTCAGTCTGTGACCTGTCCTTTATTCCTTAGCACTCAAGTGCAGGAAGTGGGTGGAGCTTCCCCTTTTATCTCTGAAGGTCGAGGCTCGGAGTGTCTACCACAAGTTCCCCATCTAGTGGTCAGTGTTCTCACGGTGTACAACTTAGGTCAGTTTATACATGACAGTTTTGATGGTTAAATTTCCCCCCATTACGTCAGTCCTTTATTTTTGATGTGAAGTTTATATTCATCAAGGTTAAAGATATTAGAGCTGGGAAATGGCCATTCATTTCAGGCATTCAGTGTCAGCATCGAGCACTTACAGATGCAGACGAACCTCCTTCTGTTCTGTCCCTACAACATACCCTAGCCCGAAGCTCGGGAAAACACTGCCTTCTGCACCAATGAGGCATTTCCCATTCGACCAACGGGCATCCTGTGGACTCTCTGACTCCTGCCAAATTAGGAGAGGCTTTCGGGTTGGCCCGTGCCCACTAGAACATAAGAACATAAGAAATATTCAGCCATATAGCCCCTCGAGCCTGCTCCGCCATTCAATAAGATCATGTCTGATCTGATCATGGACTCAGCTCCACTTCCCTGCCTGCTCCCCATAACCCTTTACTCATTTATCGCTCAAAAATCTGTCTGTCTCCACCTTAAATATATTCAATGACTCAACCTCCACAGCTCTCTGGGGCAGACAATTCCACAGATTTAAGACTCTCAGAGAGAAGAAATTCCTCCTCATCTCAGTTCTAAATGGGCAACCCCTTATTCTGAAACTATGCCCCCTAGTTCTAGATTTCCCTATGAGGGGAAACATCCTCTCTGCATCTACCTTGTCGAGCCCCCTCAGTATCTTATATATTTCAATAAGATCACCTCTCATTCTTCTAAACTCTAATGAGTAAAGGCCCACCTTGCTCAACCTTTCTTCATAAGTCAACCCCTTCATCTCAGGAATCAACCTAGTGAACCTTCTCTGAACTGCCTCCAATACAAGTATATCCTTCCTTAAATACAGAAACCAAAACTGTACGCAGTACTCCAGGTGTGGCCTCACCAATACCCTGTACAGTTGTAGCAGGACTTCTCTGCTTTTATACTCTATCCCCTTGCAATAAAGGCCAACATTCCATTTGCCGTCCTGATTACTTGCTGTACCTGCATACTAACTTTTTATGTTTCATGCACAAGGACCTCCAGGTCCCTCTGTACCGCAGCAATTTGTCGTCATTCTCCATTTAAATATCACCCCAGAAATATCACACAAACTCATTTCACAAACTCAGTACAGCAGGTTTTTATTCCATTAGTCTGGGTTGGATTTTACTCCAGGTAGACCTATTAATAACTGTCAACATAGTAAACTGACGGGAGGCAACATCATCAGATGCACAAGGAAAACATCAACTGAATTATTATGCTTTGCTACATTACTGACCGAGCTGAAAATACTGCATTCCATTTGGTCACCATTCTTCTAATGGGACGTTGGACATTATGTAGAGAAGAACTCAAAGCTGTGGCCAGCGCTTGAACTGCTTCCAATTGAACATAGACCGCCTAAAGTAATATTATAATATGTGTCAGCTTGGCTCAGGTCACAACGCTGTCACCTCTGGGTCTGAAGGTGTTTTTACAGTGATTTGGATAATTGGATAAATCCTTATTTTTGGCACATATATCTGGCCAGGTGTTTCATCTGGGAGCGGGCAATTCTGCGTTTAGGCACTCATTGCGATGGCCATTGAAGGTGGGAGCTGAAGGGTCATGTGTGGATGGGATTATCTGAAGTGAGCAGCTATGGGACGCAGCTGCACCTCCCTTCCAGGGTTGCGATGGGGGCGACGCCTCCTAGCTCTGGGGCAACGGGGATCCTCCTCCTCCTCCTCCTCCTCCTGCACCTCCTCCTCCTCCTCCTTGGGTGGTACTGCTGGCTCGACCTCCAGCGGCTGTCCCCTCATGATGACCAGGTTGTGCAGCATGCAGCAGACCACGACGATTATGGAGACCTGTTGAGGAGAGTACTGCAAGGTGCCACCAGAGCAGTCCAGGCACCGGAATCTTTGATGATGTACCTGGTGGCACAATGAGTGTCAGTGAGCAATGCTCTGACGCTGTCCTGGGGTTCCGCAGAGGAGTGAGCAGCCAAGTGGACAGGGGATATCCCTTGTCCCCAAGCAGCCAACCGCAAATCTTGATTCGGACCGGTGAAGACGGCAGGCACACTGGTCTGACGCAGAACGAACGAATCATGGCTGCTGCCTGGACACCTCGCATCAACTGCCAGGATCTGACGCTGGTGGTCACACACGAGCTGCACATTCAGTGAGTGGAAGCGTTTGCGGTTCACAAAGATCCCGGGATGATGATGTGACGCCCTCAGCCCAACGTGTGTAGAAGTCAATGGCACCCTGCACCTTAGGGAAGCCTGTCATTCGGGCAAATCCGGCCTGCCACTCCACTTGTTTGTCCCTTGTCATCGGGAAGGAGATGTACTGGACCCTTCTCCTGTTCAGTGCATCTGTGACCTGCCGGATGCACCGATGTGCCAATAATTGGGAGACCTTGCCAACGCTTGCAGTGGCAGCCTGGAAAGACCTCGTCGCGTAAAAATTCAAGGTGATGGTGACCTTGGTCTCCACGGTGAGGGCTGTCCTGAGGCATGTTGGAGGCTGCAGAACCTCTCGCAGGACAGTGCAGAGCTCCCTCAGTACTTCCGTTCGAAATCGTAGCCGTCGCAGGCATTGCTCATCAGTGAGCTGGAGGAAGGAGAACTGAGGTCTGTAGACCCTTCCAGGGTAGGGCTTCCTTCTCCCACGTCTGCGTTGGCCCCCTCCCCTGGCAGCAGCCTGCTGGCCATCTCCCTGGTCCTCCTCAATCTCGGGCTCCTGTGCAGGCTCTTGCTGGAAAGGCTCCTCTCCCAGTATTTGGCAGGGTGGTTAGCGTTCCTCACCCTCCTCCTGATACCAGCTCCCTCCTGGCCACCCTCTCTAGCTGCAGGTCTGCACACATCTGCACGTCCTTCTCTCGCTTGTGCAACCATGGCTGCTGCCTCCCTTGCCCGCTGCCTGTCTGCACGGTGCTGACAGTGATGCCATCTCCTGCGTGCCGCCCTGCGTCTGACCAGGTGTACCAGGTGTCGCCCTCCCTAAACTGAGCCCATCCTCAGGGTCAACCCTGCCAAGCAGGTCTCTGCAGCCCACAATGAGGCCTACAGGCCCTCCAATAAACAGTCAGCAGGATTATTGAAGCAAAAACAATCACTACAACTTATTACACTTTAATTTCAAATCAAAACGTAATAAAACTATTTTCCTGCCAAAGGGCCCCGATTGCGGCAACACTCCAGCGGTATTGCGTTCGAGCACTGACTCGAATACCTGGCGGGGCACTGCCTGAAGAACTCCTATCTTTTTATAGCTAAAAATCCAGGTGGTGTCCGTTTTTCCAGCTGCCCGCCCACTGCTTCCCTCACCGCACAAAACTTCTCCTTTACAGCGGCTTCAACGCGCCGTTTCCGACGGAAGTAAACACCGCTGAAACCCCGCCAAGCTGAATATGGCTCGGGGAAGGAAAAATCCTCGACCACACAGCGGCGCATCGATTTTTCTGATCGACCGCCCAAACTCGGCGGTAGCCATGTGAATTTCGGGTAAGGAGAGCGGCCGATGATGTGGGAGACAAAAACTAACGGAATTGACTGATGTTAACTTCAAAGTAATTGGTGCAGATATAGTACTCTGCCAACCATTGGCTATCAGCGTCTGAGTCCCTGCATGGATATTTCACCTCTGTAAAATCTGTTCCCCTCACACTGCTATCCTCCACATTCTATCCAGACCTTTTTCAGTTTTTTCATAATACCATTGGTTATTTATCCAATGGAATTTTCCATTGAGGAATCGTGGTCGATTTGATGTTGTAATGTATGCACCTGTGAGTATGCTCATGGGTTTGTAGAGCTGTTGTCACCTGGTGCGGAGGGGAGCGGGTAGGTCCGAAGGCCTCCTCGTAGGACTGCTCCTGGGCACGGCCAAGGTGGCCATCAGCCGGTCCAGGCAGCGGGCGGTCGAGGGGGTCGTTCAGCCCGACTGCCTGCTTCTCTTCTGCGGTTACATCCGAGCCAGGGTGTCCCTGGAGATGGAGCACGCGGTGTCCACCGGTACGCTCGCGGCCTTCCGCGAGAGGTGGGCGCCGGAAGGACTGGAGTGCATCATCACCCCCGGCAACCAAATTTTAATTTGATTTTACATGTTTTAAAGTTTAATTTATTTTATTGCCGGGTTTTAGTGTCCCCCAAGTTAGGGGGCACTTGTATAATTTGCCTCTCGGTGCCCAAATAAAACCACAAAAAAAAACCACAAAAAAAAACAAAAATAAAAAACAAAAAAAAGGGCCTTGAAAAATGTTTGGAGTGTTCCCCCCAAAGAGGGCACTTGATTTAATTGGTTAATCGGTTACAACCAAAAGAGTTGTAGAGCTGTTGTCACCTGGTGCGGAGGGGAGCGGGCAGGTCCGAAGGCCTTCTCATAGGACTGCTCCTGGGCCTGGCCAAGGGGGTCATTAACAGGTTCAGGCAGCGGCCGGTCGAGGGGGTTATTCAGCCCGACTGCCTGCCTCTCTTCCGCGGTTACATCCAAGCCAGGATGTCCCTGAAGATGGAGTACGCGGTGTCCACCGGTACGCTTGCGGCCTTCCGCGAGAGGTGGGCGCCAGAGGGACTGGAATTCACCATCACCCCCGGCAACCAAATTTTAATTTGATCTGCTGGTTTAAAGTTTTATTGTTAATTTGTGGGTTCTAATATCCCTTTAATATGGGGGCAATTGGCTTTACCGTTTAATTTAAAATAGTTGTAGAGCTGCTGCATTGTGAGTGGCTTAGCCAGTCACGTGATGTTCACAAGACTCAATAAAACCCCAGCCAGTTGAGTCTAGGTCATCCACGATGAGGTATGCAGTTGTGAGCCTGGTGGATGAACTGGTAATGTGTAGTGTGATTGTTAAACCTTTGCTAATAAACCAACTAGTTCTTAATAGCAATGTGTTGCTATGATTTCTTAAGCAAAGAACCCATGAAGCAAATACATTACAAACATTTTCTGGATTTCTTCACAGCAATGATCTGAACCAACAAAAGAGGCAGAGGTGGAGGCTACTGAGAATCTCCAGACATCGGTAGTCAAACGCTTTCCTTCATCAATATAAGGTGATGGAAAGGATCACCAAGCTTCTCTTACATATGTTGCTCTTGGACGTTCCTTTAGCTGATTTCTGAAATAGGAGTACCCTGGCTTAGACCAGATCAGTCCTTCACTCTTGAGAAGGTTTGTAGTGTCCTTGGCTTATGTTTGTAAGGAACATAGAGAGGCTTCACTTACACTGAGGATGACGAGTAAAATTTACCAACATATTGGATAAGGCAGAGTTACCTCAACTCATCGAAGCTTCACAGGAACACTAACAACACGGCAATCAGTATCAGAACTGTCAAACACCCATCAGTTATTTCCATCACATCGATGATAACATTTTCAATAAAATATCTGCAGCGCAGTCAAAGGACGATGCACTTTCCTACATCAAACTGAAGGCTTTAATTATAGGCCTTGCACCCTTCTCTGAATCCTCAGATAATGTGAACCCAGAGAAAGTGCGAGAAGAATTAAACTAAAATGGGCAGCCAAGTGAAGTGAAATGCAGAGATTCATACAGAAAGGGCAGCAAAGTACACGGTAAAAGAGTACGGGAAACAACTGGACTCGATAGATTGCAGAAAAAAGCAAAAAATAAAAGGAAAGAAAAATGGTTAACGACAACAATAAAATAAATTGAAAAATGGTTTGCCATGACTAAGAAAACAATTTTCACCTTAAGTGAGAAAAAACTTTGTTGGAGAAGTTAACACCTGAATTATAGGTTTTTATTTAAATGAAACAAAAACCTCATTCTTTCAGGACTAGGGTGCCAAAATGGCGCAGTCTTTGCGATAGATCCTAAAATAGCTCAGAATGAGGTAAGATATGTGAATCACATAAGCAATTATCACTTACAATTAATCGTGATATAATCTCTGATAACATTTAATTTTAGTTAGTGTGATAATTATAAAACATCAAAAACCATCACTGTGCGAAGGGGTGAGAATTTATTAATCGCTCAACCATCGGTGGCTGTGCCTTCAGCTGCCTGGGCCCTAAGATCTGGAACTCCCTCCCTAAACCTCTCCGCCTCTCTACCGCTCTTTCCTCGTTTAAGACACTTCTTAAAACCTACCTCTTTGACCAAACTTTTGGTCATCTGCCGTAATTTCTTCTTACATGGCTTGGTGTCAAATTTATTTGTTTTGTCTTAAAACACTGCTCTGAAGCACCTTGGGACATTTTATTACATTAAAGGTGCTATATAAATACAAGTTGTTATTATTGTTGTTGACATATAAGCAGTTTAAGAGGAACGAGAGATGACCTCTGAGTAGCACTGGCTGATATTACATAAGAACATAAGAAATAGGAGCAGGAGTAGGTCATTTGGCCCCTCGAGCCTGCTCCACCATTCAATAAGATCATGGCTGATCTGATCATGGACTCAGCTCCACTTCCCTGCCTGCTCCCCATAACCCTTCACTCCCTTATCGTTCAAAAATCTGTCTATCTCCACCTTAAATATATTCAATGACCCAGCCTCCACAACTCTTTGGGGCAGGGAATTTCATAGGTTTACAACCATCTGAGAGAAGAAATTTCTCCTCATCTCAGTTTTAAATGGGCGGCCCCTTATTCTGAGACTATGTCCCCTAGTTTTAGTTTCCCCTGTGAGTGGCAATATCCTCTCTGCATCCACTTTGTCGAGCCACCTCATTATCTTATAATTTTCAATAAGATCACCTCTCATTCTTCTAAACACTGTTTATAGGCCCAAACTACTCAAACTATCCTCATAAATCAACCCCCTCATCTCTAGAATCAACCTAGTGAACCTTCTCTGAACTGCCTCCAATGCAAGTATATCCCTCCTTAAATACAGAGACCAAAACTGGACTCAATACTCCAGGTGTGGCCTCACTAATACCCTGTACAGTTGTAGCAGGACTTCTCTGCTTTTATACTCTATCCCCCTTGCAATAAAGGCCAACATTCCATTGGCCTTCCTGATTACTTGCTGTACCTGCATACTAACTTTTTGTGTTTCCTGCACAAGAACCCCCAGATCCCTCTGTACTGTAGCACTTTGCAATTTTTCTCCATTTAAATTATAATTTGCTTTTCTATTATTTCTGCCAAAGTGGATAACCTCACATTTTCCCACATTGTACTCCATCTGCCAAATTTTTGCCCACTCACTTAGCCTGTCTATAATCCCTTTGCGGATTTTTTGTGTCCTCCTCACAATTTGCTTTCCCACCCATCTTTGTATCATATTGATAAAATAGAGAGAGAGAAAAACAGCTTTGCTAATGTCCCAGTATATAAAGGCACTGTCCATTATAGCCTAAGCCACACACAGCAGAAGGTTACAGGTTCAGTGCTTGGTCTGATCGCACATCTGGGTTACAGAGGGGACAAAATTCAGCTCGGCTTCCTGTTTCTGACAGCTGCTGGAAGATGCGCAGGCAAGGACAGGATTCTGCTCAGCTGTGGTCTTACACATGATGAATAGGCACTTGGGTGAGCAGCAGGTGGCCTCTTCATTGTGGGGTGGGGGTTGGAGGGGAGTGCGCGGTATGATACTGAAATGAGACTGTAGCCCAACAGATGTCAGCACCTTCAGCGGAGAAGGGGAGAAAAATGGAACACAAAGAGGACAAGAAAATGAAGATAGAGAAGTTAGGAACTAGCTGAGAGAGATTGTGTTTTACAATGAATGAATTGGTGGGGTTATTAACCACAATTGATGAGGCCATCTTGTTCCAAGTAGCAGTTAGTAATTTACTTTAAACAAATTAAAATATTTTAAAGTAATTGAATGTTTATCATAGCAGATAACGCCGATAAGTCAACCGGCGCAGTATTAGTGATCCAATTAACACTATTTTCCCAATTGCTAAAAGGAAAATTTAATCCCAAGCGGTTGCCGTTTTCTGGCTTGTTGTGAGGTACTATTGCTCCCTGCTTTTGAAAATGGTCGATGTCATGTATCTTACATTATTATATATAACTGTATCCTAACATGCTATACATGACTGTAATAAGATATGACCTGTAACCACCAGCATACCTTACCACCAGGGGTGCACTTGCAAGAGACAGGTATATAAGGACAGGTCTCAGGCAAGTGCAGCATTCCAGAGCTGTGAAATAAAGGTGCAGGTCCAGAGTGACCTTGACTTCACTACTTGCCTCGTGTGAATCTGTATTGAGGGGACAGGACTTTACAGTCATGGCTTAGCAGCTCAGCCACACGGGGCAGAATGTCCCTTGTCTGTGCTGAGTCAGCTGACACGGTGTTGAGGCTGCGATTGGTCTCAGTGTCGTGGGCTGGGGGGGATGCCACGTTAGCCAGGGTTGCTGCTGCTCACTGGCAATGGTGACACCGGCTGCAAAGTGGATGGATTGAACTCCATATCGATGAACCTCACGGTGGGATAGCCCACTGACTGTCTTGGCTCACACAAGAAGAATGGCCATTTGGGTGAGGTAACGGAGGGTGAGACAAGAACGGGAATTTGTTCCCCAGCATGTTAGTGCTGCCAAGAGAGGAGGAGGGGAGAACATTGTCAAAATATATGACAATTTTGACAGCGCTGCTACTTAACTTTGGGCTAATTTGCTGCCCATAATGTCCAGCATCTGAAAGTACTTTGACTTCACTCCAGTGCCATCAATTGCTGACAAAGTGCAGGCGATGGGACTAGTGAACATACACCTACAAGCTTCATGCAGCCGACAGCAGCAAAGACCACTTTCAACGGTCCAGTGATCTGCTACCAGAAGTCTGTCGTCATTCGCTGACCTTGTACATGCACTGGGATGTCTTTTCACCACGACGCAAGCCTTATGTCTTGGCTCAACATTGGGCATCAAAGCGAAGCTCGTTGCTCACGCATCACATCGACATGATCGCACTGCCAGCACAAATCAGAACAGAGGGTTGTT
Organism: Pristiophorus japonicus; assembly: GCF_044704955.1. NCBI lineage: Eukaryota > Metazoa > Chordata > Chondrichthyes > Pristiophoridae > Pristiophorus > Pristiophorus japonicus. The sequence continues at coordinate 87,959,281 of NC_091991.1, read as the reverse complement.
GTTTTCAAAGCCTAGCTGACACGGAGACTGGAATAAGTTCACTGTACGTATAACAGACTCTGTTGCACGTAACAACAACTTTCACTTATATATCACTTTGAAAAGCATGACAAAAATCCACAGACCCTTTATTGATAGGTGCACAGAATATGAAAACTGTTTTGTCTGTGATGAACTTATGAATGACTCCACGAGGCAATGTGTGTACTCAGACTGTAGTGACCTTGGTCCTTTATTTGTAACTCCAGAGTGAGGCAGCCGCATGGTAGCTCCCCTTTTATACAGCCCCTGCCACCAGGACAGGAAACCCCGGGTTCCACCAGTTGCACCCTCTAGTGGTGCCAGCATAGTATATACACAGTGTAAACCTTATTGATAGTACATCAGATAAGCAAGTCTCCATTTTATGCAACTATACAGTGACTACACAGAGAGTATATCTATAGTCTGTATACATAACATCACTCTTTCCCAAGTCCTTTGTGCCAGTTACTTTTGCACTATGTGCTCTGGCTTAGCTCTCCCCAAGTGCCAATAGCCCTTGCACCTTGGCTGTGCTTGGCTTGGATCTCTCCCTGTTAACCTGCAAGTCCTTTTGCCACAACGTTGGGCAGTGGTTACCAGTTTGGATGGTTCGATGATGCAATGGAGGGTCCAGAGGATTCTGGGTGTGATCCATGTGTGTGTCCATGGCTACATATATCCATTTCCACCGCCGCCCAGTGAGATCAGGCAGCTGGCCCGTTACATTAACATACAGGATCAGACAGTGCAAGTACAAGGAAAGATAGAGTTTGTATCATGACTTACATTCATTATGTTTTACAGTCTTGCGCCAGGATTGGGTAGATTGCATTCATGGTTCAGTCATGGTCAGTACTGAGGTAGCAGTACAAATATGCAAGGACGCTAGTTCCAGAGCAACCGGACAGGGTCCTAGTCGTCTGATGGCGGCGCTACGCCCCCTGCTATCGGGGGGGGGCTTGGTTCGCTCACCTTGCCAAGATTCAGGGCCTTTGTCGTTGCCTAGTGGTGGGCAGAGCCACAGATGTGTGTGGCCTCCCTGTTCTCCTTTGAGGGCTGCCAAATCTTCTGTCTGCTCTCTAACGGTGTTGGGAACCTGGCTGTTCCAGGTCCCATTTGGGGAACTCGTTGGTTCTGACTTTTCGCCCCCGGACATGGTCGAGGTAGTGACTGGGTCTGAGGGCTGCACCGTCTCCACCCGGGTGGTGGGCAACGGCGGCCGACTGCGTGTATTGGCACCATTTTCGTTTCCAGATCCATGGCGAATGGTGCCATCAGCATGGGATAGACCTGGGGCAGGGTATCAGGATTAGTGCCTTCACCCTCCTTAGGTCGCTGGCCTATAGCTTGTGGGGACACCTGGGGCAGGGTATCAGGATCAGCGCCTTTTCCCTCCCGAATTTGCTCACTTGCTACTTTTGGGGACACTCTATTCCTGACATCTCACAACAACATTTTGTTCTTTACATTAGGAATAGTACCGACAATTCGCAACAACATATTGTTCACAATCTTAATCGGTTCGTTACATGATTGCCGTGCATAAAATGTCTCTTTAAGTTCAGTTGGTTGCAGGTCTTCTTTAAGAGAACCCTGCTGGCTTTACCCCAATCAAATCCTTTGTTGGACCCCACGTGTTGGTCCCTCAGCGTTGCACCTCGTGGTATTGCCGTAGCCATCTTTTTTTCAGCCACGCTGCACCTTGCTGTAGCAGGGACGCCATCTTGCCTCTGTCCTCGAGGTCGACTGCCTTGATCCTTCTCTCCCGCGATTCTGCCACAAAAGCTGGAAGAGTGCCTATGAATTCAATCTTCCTCCCCAGGAGTCCTACACTGGAGCCAGGAAGGTACTTTTAGGTCGTTCCGGTCAGATCATTGCCACGCAGTCATGATGGACGGTCTGTGCCTCAGGTGCTGCGCTGGTCTGTTCTCTGATGCCTGGCCCAAGTGAAGGTAAGGTATTGCTCTGCCTCTGAGCACGGGGGACATTGATTGCTGGAGTGAAGAGGTCTTCCCATTTCCACTGGATCTTCCCCATCCACCTTCTGAGTAGCGTTAGACCATCGCCTGCAACAATCCAATCCACAGAGGTAACTTGTGCACCACACCATTATGGATTACACTTACATCCGCACTACCTCGGACTGGGATCAGCTCCTTGGTGTAGGTGTGCAACTTTTCCTGTAATGGAACCAGCTCGAGTCGTTTTTCCTTCCATAGCCTTTCAAAGGCATCCTGGCTCATCACTGACTGGCTCACTTCCGTGTCCACTTCCATGAAGACTGGAACGCCGTTTATCTCGACTTCCATCTTCACTGGAGGACAATCGGTGGTGCAGGTATACACTCCATACACTTCTTCTTGGGGCTGAGCTGCCTCCCTGGCCAAATCATCATACTCCCCGCTGGATTCAAAGTCATCTACCGACTCCTCTGCTAGACGGTCAGTCGTATTTCTTTTACACATACGCTGGAGGTGGCCCTTCGTGCTACAGGCTTTGCATACATACTCAGCAAACCGACACTGGTGAGCCCTATGGTTTCCTCTGCAACGCCAGCATGGTGCTACTCGATTAGCACCCCTCGGCGGACTCTGAGTTCTGGAACCCTGAGGTCTGTGCTCTCTGCCCTGGGCAGAGCCACGTTCTACAGTCTTGCCTGTGAAAGGCACCATTCTGTGTACACTTCTTGCTGGGTTTGAGTCCACAAGATGAATAATTTGCTTGGTGCTGCAGATCGAGGTCATGAACACCTGACTGATGCTGGTGGCCTTCCGCAGGTTGACTGTGGTGTCGGCAAATAATAGCTTGTGAAGGGGGGCCTCGTGGCCAATTCCCATAACGAAGATGTTTCGCAATGCTTCGTTGAGGTCCTACCAAAATCACACGGTGCCGCAAGTCTCCTGAGGTCGGCAGCATATTTTGCAATCTCCTGTCCCTCAGGTCTGCGGTGAGTGTAGAATCTGTGCCTGGCCTTGAGGATGCTCTCTTTTGGTTTTAGTTGGTCACGAATTAGTTCAGTTAGCTCATCGTATGTGTTATCCTTGACCCTCGTGGGTTCCTGACGAGGCGGTGGACCTCGGGCCCACAACTGGTCAGCAGGATAGCCTTGCGCTTCTCCGCCGATGCGTCCGTTTCCCCTGTCAGGTCGTTTGCCATGAAATATAGCTCGAGCCTTTCCATGAAGGCATCCCAATCATCACCCTCTGCAAAGTCTTTTAGTGTGCCAAAGGTAGCCATAATTGTGTGAAAGTCTGTATTCTCATCGCCACTTGTTATGTCTGTAATGTACTTATGAAAGCAATGTGTTGTACTCAGACTGTAGTGACCTTGGTCCTTTATTCATAACTCCAGAGTGAGGCAGCCGCATGGTGGCTACCCTTTTATACAGCCCCTGCCACCAGGGCAGGAAACCCCGGTCTCCACCAGTTGCACCCTCTAGTTGTGCCAGCATAGTATATACACACTGTAAACCTTATTGATAGTTCATCAGGTAAACAAGTCTCCATTTTGTACAACTATACATTGACTACACAGAGAGTATATCTATAGCCTGCATATATAACATATACCAAACTAGGAGAGGAGAGATTGGTCAAAGAGATAGGCTTTCTGAGCAGGTTTTTTTGAAGTAGGAAAGAAAAGTGGAGAGGTTTAGAGAGGGAATTCCAGGGAGTAGAACCGAGGCTGTTGAAAACTGTGCCACTAATGGTGGAGCAGAGGGAGTTGGAGCGTGTAAAAGGACTACTGTGGTAATGCAACTACTGATGTAAATAAAATAAGAGTCATGTGACAAAGTCACATGATGACGGGTTTCTATATTAAGAACCATCTTGTGTAGTGTGCTTCTTAGTGATGTTGTAAGAATATACCACATTGGCGAACGAGGATGGAAAAATCGGATTCCCAAGCTGAAGTTTTTGTTCGTGCATAATCCATCCAACCGACAGAGAGACTTTGAGAGGTTTTTGTTTTGCAGAATAACTAAAAGTCCAGGGTAAATTACAAGCACACTTGGCTTTCGGAATGTATGTGGAGCGGCTAGAAATGTTTTTTCACCGCGAATAGTATCATCGAAGTCCACAATAATGAAAACCGTAACCGGGTGGTGTTAGAAAGAAAACAGGCTATTTTCTTGCCTGAAGCAGGCCCAGAGTTGTATGAAACCTGACAAAGTTGCTACTTCCCATCAAGCCAATGGACACGCCATTGATGGAGATTCAGCACTACAGTCCTGAGCCCCTGGAAATTGCTGAAAGTTATCGTTTTAGAAAACAAAATCACTTAACGGTTGAAAGTATCAGTAAGTACATTGTAGCTTTAAAAAAGCTATCCATTCACTGTCATTTTGGAAACTTTCAGGACCGAGCATTGTGTGACAGCTTTATTTGTAGGCTGAAAAATGAAGCAATCAGAAGAAAATTGTTGACAACTCCTAACTTGACTTTTGATTTAGCTTGTCAGACAGCCATGTCGATGGATATGGCCGACCAATAATCCCGAGAATTTTGTGGCATTTCCAGTCATCAGACAACTGAGGTGAATCACCTGTAGGTTAAAAGTAAAAGGCAGTTGGGCTCCAAGGCCGCAGCAACTGGCCAAGGTAACAGAGCATTGAAGTCATGCTATCGGTGTTTGGGACAACACATTGTTCAAAGCTGTCCATATGTGAACGCAGAGTGTTTCTTCTGCAAGAAATCTAACCATCTTGCGAAGGCATGCCGACTGAAGAGCAAACCAACTTTCAATGCTACAAGTAGGAATCACCAGATACTATATAGCATTGAAGAGAAGCAATAGGATGAGGAGGTTCTGGAGATGCATGTCATCAGGAGCACGAAGGTATCTAACAGCAATTCACAAAGTACATCATCCAAGTAGATGTTGCAGGAACCAGGATACCCATAGAAATCGACACTGGTGCATCCATGGGCATAGTACCGAAATTGCTATATCTCAAAAGGTTAAGTGATTTTCGATTGGAGAAATTGAAGATAGAGCTACGAGGCTACTCAGGAGAACAAATCCCTGTGGTAGGATGTATCACCGTACTGGTGAAACACAAGAATCAGTTTCAGAGCTTGACTCTCATAGTAGGTAGAAATTGGTTGGGATCACTGAAACTAGAAACTGAGAACATTATCTCTAAGGTAGATCTAAGTAATTGGGCTGCACCCATTGTTGTACCTAAGTCAGATAGTAAGGTAAGATTGTGTGGTGATTGTAAAGTAACCATAAACCAGGTTCGAGAGGGTTATTGATCCAATAAATTGACAAATGTAGAAGATTTGTTCATAATGCTGACATGTGGTCAGATCTTCTCAAAGTTAGATTTAACGAATGCCTACCAACAACTTGAGCTAGATGAGGAGTCCAAGTCATGCTTGACTATAAATACTCATCTAGGCCAATCTCAATTTAATAGCTACCATTTGGAGTGTCTTCCGCCCCCATCATATTCCAAGGGGTGATGAACCAGATTCGGCAAGACATTGAAGGGGTAGTATGTTATTTCGATGACATTCTCATTTCAGCACCAAACAGTCAAATCCATAATAACATATTGAATGACGTGCTCAAATGGCTAGAGAAGCACAGAGTACGAGTGACTGCTTGCAAGTGTGAGTTATTTCAAAACTCAGTGGAGTACTTAGGGCACAGCGTAGACAAAGATGGTTTACATCCAACCAAGGGAAAGCTGGATGCAATCAGAAATGCACCCTACTCCCAAGAATGTCACTGAACTTCGATCATTTTGGGGTCTTTTGAACTATTATGGACTGTTTCTACCAAATTTGGCTACAGTGTTAGGTCCACTGAATGAACTGTTGAAAAAAACAGGTCCATTGGAAGTGGTCAAAAGAATGCGATACAGCATTCGAAGAATGTAAAAGCCACTTGGTAGAGAATACCATGTTAGTTCAGTATGATGTAAGGAGATCAAGCTAGCATGTGATACTGCTCCATATGGAGTTGAGGCAGTGATCTGTCACATACTACATAATGGGGAAGAGAGACCAATTGTTTTTACTTCACGCACTCTCAGTGCCAGTGAGCGTAATTTTGCACAAATCGAATGGCAAGCTTTGACATTGATTTTTGGGGTCGAAAAGTTGCACAAATACTTGTATGGTCGTAAGTTTACCATTGTTACTGTCTATAAGCCCCTGACAGTAATTTTCTCTCCAAAGTCCCCAGTTCCAATCTTAGCTGCAGCCCGAGTGCAGAGATGGGCTTTGATTTTGTCAGCATATACATATGACATTGAGTACAGATGATCAGCTGATCAGTAATGTTGATGCTATGTTTAGGTTGCCATCCTCATCACAAGTTACACCCAATAGGGAAGAATTGTTCTATTTTTCATACATTGATCAGCTGTCAGTCACAGCTGAAGAGATTGGTAGAGCAACCAAATGTGACCCAGTTATGTCAAAGGTGTATGATTACATCGCAAATGGATGGCCAAACCAGATATCAGAGGAAGATATTCATCCATACTTCATTAATGTAGATCAAGATCAGCCCTTGGAGAAAAACTCTCCTCAGGCTCAGCCTAGAATGAGTGTAAGTCCTACAACAAGTTTGTAAAGTTCTGTTCAAGGGTGAAGGTAACCCCTTCAAAACTGAAAAATAGTGGTTAAGTTCGATTTGTAAATATGGAAAAATAAGTCCATATCTTTTGTTGTGTATAACTATGCAATTTATGTATGATGATTATTTTGTTATAATTACTTTTTCATTAAGGAGGGAGAAGTGTAATAGAGCTCCCCTAGTGGATGACTGTGGTAATGCAACTACTAATGTAAATACAATAAAGGGTCATAAAGTCACTTGATGACAGTTTTCTGTTAAGAGCCATCTTGTGTAGTGTGCTTCTTAGTGATGTCGTAAGAATATATCACAGAGGGGATGCACAAATGGCAAGTCAGAGGAGTGAGCAGTTTGGGATAGAGTAGGGCTGAAGGAGGTTGCAGAGATTATTACTGGGCAAGGCCATGGAGTCCACTCTCTCCGGGAACCGGCCCTTGGCAATAGATACATCGAGTAAGATGTAGTCTACAGCACAGAAACAGGCCATTCCTGGTCTATTCCAGTGTTTATGCCCCACACAAGCCTTCGCCCATCCTTCGTCATCTAACAACAACAACAACTTATATTTATATAATGCTTTTAACTTAGTAAAGTGTCCCAAGGTGCTTCACAGAAACGTTATCAAAAATAAATAATCCCCAAGCCACATTTGGAGATATTAGTTCTGATGATCAAAAACTTGGTCAAAGAGATGGCTTCTGTCCTTGTGGTGTCCAGAAGAAGGAGAGTCTAACTCAATGAAGATGATGTCAGATCATCATCATATCATCATAGGCAGTCCCTCGGAATCGAGGAAGACTTGCTTCCACTCTAAAAGTGAGTTCTCAGGTGACTGAACAGTTCAATACGGGAATTACAGTCTCTGTCACAAGTGGGACAGTCATTGAAGGAAAGGGTGGGTGGGACTGGTTTGCCGCACGCTCCTTCCGCTGCCTGCGCTTGCTTTCTGCATGCTCTCAGCGATGAGACTCGAGGTGCTCAGCACCCTCCCAGATGCTCTTCCTCCACTTAGGGCGGTCTTTGGCCAGGGATTCCCAGGTGTTGGTGGGGATGTTGCATTTTATCAAGGAGGCTTTGAGGGTGTCCTTGAAACGTTCCCTCTGCCCACTTGGGGCTCGTTTGCCGTGCAGGAGTTCTGAGTAGAGCGCTTGCTTTGGGAGTCTCGTGTCAGGCATGTGAGCAATGTAGCCCGCCCAACGGAGCAGGTCGAGTGTGGTCAGTGCTTTGATGCTGGGGATGTCGGCCTGATCGAGGACGCTAACGATTGGTGTGTCTGTCCTCCCAGGGGATTTGCAGGATCTTGCGAGACATCGTTGGTGGTATTTCTCTGGCGATTTGAGGTATCTACGGTATACGGTCCATGTCTCTGAGCCATATAGGAGGGCGGGTATCACTACAACCCTGTAGACCATGAGCTTGGTGCTAGATTTGAGGGCCGGATGTTCGAACACTCTCCTCCTCAGGCGACCAAAGGCTGCACTGGTGCACTGGAACATCGTCGTCAATGTCAGATAGGCCAGAGGGAGCTATGGGATCACAGAAAGTGGTGGGGAGGTAAGGCTTGGTGCCTTCAGAACAGACATGGGAGATGATGTGACTGAGGGGCAGTGTATAGATGGGGTGAAGGATGGTGAGCTGTCTGGATGGGGTGAAGGAGGGTGAGATGTCTGGATGCCAACAGATTGGGATCCCACCTAAAATCCCTCTAAAAATACAGTCTTGTGGGTGATGATGGCGCCTCAAGTCCTGGTTGTGGGAAATTGTAGATGAATCCAATGCGAGATTTTTTAACGGTTATTATTATTTCGATTATATTAGAAATGGATTGCCCAGCAGAAAAGTAAGTCAAATTGCAAAGAGCCATGTTACAAATGTGTGCTATCGTCAGCAAGCTTCCGTTGGCCAGCCACGCATTTCGGGAAACTAAGGGCTACAATTTTGCAGACAATAAAATTATAATAGCTACAAAGGAATAATGCTTGACTATAATTGCAGGGGAACATCTGTTGTTTCCGTGTTGTGTATCGCTGGAAGTGTTTAAATTAATGACATGTTTCTGTCCGAGTAAAGTGTGAGAGGAACCCCCAGCTCCCAGCTCTCGGCTGGCAATGCATGGCACAACAGCAGCTTCAGTACTCAGCAACTTCAGTCCAATGGCTGGGCTCGAACAGCTTCAGTTTAGATAAATAAATGTAAGTGTTAGTGCATGATTTTAATTTTAATCATTCTCTGGATGTGGGCATCGCTGACAATACCAGCATTTATTGTCCATCCCTAGTTGACCTGAAGAGATAGTGGTTGGCCTTCTTCTTGAAACACTAGTAGCGGTTTGATACAACTGTGGGGCTTGCTGGGCCACTTCAGGAGAGAGTTGAGAGTCAACTACATTATTGTCGGAATGGAGTCACATACAGACCCGACTGGGTAAGGACAACAGGTTTCCTTCACTAACAACAACAACAACTTGTATTTATATAGCGCCTTTAACAGTAAAACATCCCAAGGCACTTCACAGGAACGATATCAAACATCATTTGACAGCGGGCCACACACACAGATAATAGGGTAGGAAATAGAAAGGTTTTAAGGAGCGCCTTTAAGGAGGAAAGAGAAGTACAGAGGTGGTGAGGTTTAGGGGAGGGAATGCCAAAGCTTAGGGTCTTGGCAGCTGAAGGCAAAGCTACCAATGGTTGAGCGATTAAAATTGGGGTTGCTCAAGAGGCCAGAATTGGAGGAGTGCAGGTATCTGGAGTAGGGCTGGGGGAGGTTACAGAGATAGGGAGGGGTGAGACCATGGAGGGATTTGAAAACAAGGATAAGAATTTTAAAATCAAGACATTTCTTAACTGGGAGCCAATTAGGTCAGTGAGCACAGGGTGATGGGTGAACAGGAGTTGGTGCGAGTTAGGGCATGGGCAGCCGAGTTTTGGATGACCTCAAGTTTATGGAGGGTAGAAAGTGGGAGGCCAGCCAGAAGTGCTTTGGAATAGTTATGTCTATAGGTAACAAAGGCATGGATGAGGGTTTCAGCAGCGGATGAGTTCAGGCAGGGGCCGAGTCAGGTGATGTTATGGAGGTAGAAATAGGCGGTCTTAGTGGTGGCCCTGATATGTGGTCAGAAGTTCATTTCAGGGTCAAATACGACACCGAGGTTGCGAACAGTCTGATTCAGCCTCAGACAGATGTTAGGAAGAGGAATGGAGTCAGTGGCTCGGAAACGTTGTTTGTGGTGGAGACTGAAGACAATGGCTTTGGTTTTCCCAATATTTAGTAAGAGGAAATTTCTGCTCATCCAGTACTGGATGTCGGACAAGCAGTCTGACAATTTAGAGACAGTGGAGGGGTCGAGAGAAGTGGTGGTGAGGTAGAGCTGGGTGTCAGCGTACATGTGGAAACTGATGCTGTGTTTCTGGATGATGTCACCAAGGGGCAAGATGTAGATGAGAAATAGGAGGGGGCCAAGGATAGATCCTGGGGGGACACCAGAGGTATCGATGCGGGTGTGGGAAGAGAAGCCGTTGCAGGAGATTCTCTGGCTACGATTAGACAGATAAGAATGGAACCAGGTGAATGTAGTCCCACCTAGCTGGACGACGGCAGAGAGGCATTGGAGGAGGATGGAGTGGTCAACCGTGTCAAAGGCTGCAAATAGATCAAGAAGGACGAGGAGGGATAGTTTACCATTGTCACAGTCATAGGATGTCATTTATGACTTTGATAAGAGTTGTTTCGGTGCTGTAGCAGATTGGAAACCTGATTGGTCAGATTCAAACATGGAGTTCTGGAAAAAATGGCCACGGATTTGGCGATGGCAAATTCAAGGGGGCCGAATTTGGTCGTCGACCATTTCTCGGCAGCCCCTAGGTGGCACCGACCTTTTGCCGCCCGCTGCAGCCGGGTCCCGTTGGGAGCCACTTTCGGCTCCATTGTGTCGGCAGCAGCGGCAGTCGCCGGGCGGGAGTGAGCAGGAGCGAGCAGCCGGCATCATCAGTGTGCAGCAGTTGGAGGCCTCTCCACTCAGGGATCTGCGGAAGGCCTCCAATGCGCATGCGCGAGACTTCACGATTTTTTAGTTGTAGTAGGTTTGGCTTCCGACGTGTCGTCATTTCGGGGCCGTTTGAGGCTGATTGCTGTACTGCGCATGCGCATAAAGGCACACCGTTTTATTCCACCTGTGAGTGTGAGAGGGGAGAGGAGTGAGTTGATATTTGAGAGGACAGAATTGGAGGTTGGTGAGGAGAGTGTTGCAGTTTGGAGAGGGGGCAGTCTGAGTTGCAGAGGGGGCAGGCTGAGAAATTGAGAGCCACAAACTCTTGCACAGCCAATCGTTTCATCATTGATGATGAGTGGCCATAAATCTGCCATGAAGATTGCCAAAACCGGGCCCAGAGCTCCCTGGTTTAATGAGGAGGAATTGGAGGAGCGAGTAACGGAGGTGGAGTGCAGGTACAAAGACCTCACCCAGGATGGTCGTGGCAAGCCTCCACCACCATAATACCAACGCATTTGGAGGGAGATCGCTGAGATCGTGTCCACAATGGGCAACGTTGAGTGGGATGGGACCAATGCCCAAAATGTTGGAACGATTTGGTGGCGGCAACAAGAGTGAGTAAAAATGTATTCACCCCCTCCTGCCAATTCCAAAAGGGTTGTGTGCCAGATGTGTGTGTGTGTTTGTGAGAGTGTGTGTGGGAGTATGTGTGCGGATGTGTGTGTATGGGTGTGTATGGGGGTGTATGTGTGTGTGGGGGGGGGGGTGGGTGAGTGTGTGTGGGGGTGTGTGTGTTGGTGGGTGGGCGGCATCAGCAAAGGGGCTAAAGGCTACAACGTTTCTTTGTGCAGAAGAAAAACGCATCCAAAGCAGCAAGGGGAGGGGGAGCAGCAGAGGTGGTCTAATTGACCAGGAGGAGAAGCATGCGTTGGCATTGGTGGGTGACCGTTGCTGTGCAACCACAACGGTTGATGCAGATCTGATGCCACAGCGTGGTAAGGCTATACTAATCTGCGGTCTGAGCCAGGCTCATAGCATGAAAGGTCATGCAATGTTAAGTCACTCGCAGTTTACCGCACACTTTGTTGCCCAGTATTGGTGTGCCCATGTAGAGATGGAACTCCTTGCTGGCAGAATGTGAGATGGCACGGCTCACATCTCAGCTTGACCAGCACCAGCCCCCCCCCCCCCCCTCCTCCTACAGACTGAAATATTGTCCTCTACTTGCAGGTGATGACTCGGACAGCACGGTTCAAGGCACACAGTCGATCTCTGGCCTTTAGAGAAACCGTCAGTCCCAAACGTCTCTCACTCCGATGTTGCCCCCAGCTCAAGACAGCGGATCCTTCCTCCACCTCGCCCCCGCACCCCCCCCGCCCCCCAAATCACCCATTTCCACCGCTCTCACCTCCGCCACCCAGAGCCACGAAGAAGAGGAGAGAGAGGAGGGAGAAGGGCCCGACTTTGAGCCCCTTGAGCTCCAGGAGCAGGAACAGGATGACAGCAGCCTCCTGCCATGTGAGCCAGGTGTCAACAGAACCTCGGCGTCGGGCTCCGGGTTTGGAACGGACTCCACACTAGCAAGCTCTACCAAGCGCAGAGGCCGTGGCGCGAAGACAAGCAAGGCGCCAGAACCCACCAGGAGTGAGCAACCACCTGAGGATTCACCATGGCTCTCTGCAATTCAGGAGATGGTCCAGCTATCACGGACGAGCTTGCAGATAGGTCGCGATATGCTCCAGACCATGGCTGGGATCGCTGGCAGCATCGCCACCTTCACCCAGCAGAACGATGACAGGATGGACCGGCTCATCGCTGTGTTGGAGCGCACAACCGAGAGCGTTGAGGCGATGAGGCAAGAGATGGCTTCTGGACGCGCAGTGCAAGCCCCCGAGCCCACACCCTCAAGGCAGACAGGTCTGGAGGAGCAGGACGCCTTCGGTCACACCCTCTGCCTTCTCACCAAGACGCACACGTCTGCAGACATCCCGCTGCCCTCCTGCACAACCTCGTCACCCAGAGGCAGTGAGGGGCAGGGGAGTGGGACACCGTGGTGTAGGCGGGGTGAGGAAGAGGAGCTTTGAAGTGGGGGGTGGGCGGGGTGGAAAGAGTGGTGGTGGTGGTGGGTAGAGGGGTGGGTGTTGGTGGTGTAAATGGAATAATGTTATGTAACCTTTGTTATTGTGCACTTGTAAATACACTCACATTGTTGACCCTCTCTTGTTGAGTGTCTGATTTTAACATCATGTGTGGTGCTTTGTGAGAAACACACACCTGTCCCTCAGGTCTTCTGCTTTATCAGAGTATCTTCCCATCCACATATGACTGCATTGTATAATGGGTCCTGTCATCAGGCCATCGCAACACGACAAGGAAGGGTCACCAATGCAGGAAGGCTGCCATTCAATGACTCTTACTTTAACCTACTTGCAGGGAAGACCTTAAGGCTTGCACTTCAACCCTCTTTTTCCAAGGCCAAACAAGGCGGAATGCCACCCCTGAGCTGATATGGTCATCAGTTACATTGCAGTACATTAAATGTCTTTCCCCGTGTTCCAGACCTCATGTAATGCTCTTCTGACGATCAGTTGCAGTGATGTGCCATTTCTTTACATCTTCGACCTCTCGCTTATTCAGCCTGACATAATCCCACACCCTCTGCTCAGTCACAATATGCGCCTAAATATGTTCCACATTAAATGCTCTCATGACTCTGGGAGGGCATCTCCACTGAGCCTTTACCATCTTTCGCTACTCATTGCCGCTTCATCCACCACACCTTCCCTTCAACGGAGTCATGTGGAGAAACAGATCTGAACTCTTCCTGTACGGGTAAGGTCCATCACATTACTCTTTATGTGCTGTGAGGGTTATTCCATCTGATGAAAATTATTACATCTCTCAGAATCGACTTATGTCCATCACTACAACAAGGCACGCTGTGATGAATCAGAGTAGATTTTATGAAGTGGTTTCCTTGCAGTACAAAGAAAAACACATTAACAAGGTGATAATGACAGTCTAGTCATTGAAACCTCAACGGTAGGTCACTGAGTCACCACGGCACTTGTCTCTTGCTGTGTTCTATTGACCGTAGTCCTTCCTCAGTTTGCTCTGTAATCGCGCTGCCCCTAAGGTCAAATAGCTGTAACTTTATACCCTTTTCGTCCCAGGCAAATGTTGTCAGAGTCTGCAGCTGTCTCAGGCTTACAATAGATCATTCTAACCCTAACCCTCTCACCCTCTATGTGATATGTAGTGCTTCCCTGAGAACTTAAGAACGTAAGGACATAAGAATTAGGAGCAGGAGTAGACCATTTGGCCCCTCGAGCCTGCTCCGCCATCCAATGAGATCAAGGCTGATCTGATCATGGAATCAGCTCCACTTCCCTGCTCGCTCCCCATAACCCTTTACTCCCTTATCTTTCAAAAATATGTCTATATCTGTCTTAAATATATTCAATGACCCAGCCTCACAGCAGAGAATTCCATAGATTTACAACCCTCTGAGAGAAGAAATTTCTCCTCATCTCAGTTTTAAATGGACGACCCCTTATTCCAGAATTATGTCCCCTAGTTTTAGTGTCCCCATGAGTGGAAATATCCTCTCTGCATCCACCTTGTCGAGCCCCCTCATTATCTTATAAGTTTCAATAAGACCACCTTTCATTCTTCTGAACTCCAATGAGTACAGGCCCAACCTACTCAATCTATCCTTATAAGTCAACCCCCTCATCTCCGGAATCAACCAAGTGAACCTTCTCTGAACAGCCTCCAATTCAAGTATATCCTTCCTTAAATACAGAGACCAAAACTGTGCACAGTACTCCAGGTGTGGCCTTACCAATACCCTGTACAGCTGCAGCAGAACTTCTCTGCTTTTATTCTCTAAACCCCCTGTAATAAATGCCAACTTCTTGAAGGACTGTGTCACAGAATTAATTAATCAGCTTGGGTGGCCAAATGTGAAATGCTGAAGACTTCACTTATTCATAATTATTTTGCCTTCGCCATTGGGCTTCTCAGTGAAGGTCTTTCAGCAAGGTCAAAGAAAAAAGTTCCCATCAGTCTAGACACATTTCAGTCGCTTTTATCACATCCAAATGAAACCTAACCATCAGCAATAAAGTAAAGCAACATTCACCTAACTTTTTCCCAGCAGTCCCACTCCTGATAGTCCAGCACCTGCACCATAGCGGCGATGTGCAGCGCTGCAGCACTCGGAGCCCTTCTCCCTGCCGCCCGACTCACGGCCGGCTCACACCTGCTTTTTGCGAGCGGTCCTTCTGGCGGGCGGCAGGTCGATCTGAGGTCAGCATCCCTGACCAAAAGACCGATTTGCAGCATCCGGCCTGGGCAGGCGGCATGCGTCACACAGGTGGATCCCACCGCGACCAATCTCCCACCGGGCGCAACCTCCACTAATTTCATCCCCAAGGACTTTAGAGAGGAAAAGAAACATAAGAACATAAGAATTAGGAGCAGCAGTAGGCCATTCGGCCCCTCGAGCCTGCTCCGCCATTCAATGAGATCATGGCTGATCTTCTACCTCAACTCCACCTTCCTGCACTGTCCCCATATTCCTTGATTCCCTTAATATTCAAAAATCTATCCATCTCTGTCTTGAATATACTCAAAGACTGAGCCTCCACAGCCCTCTGGGGTAGAGAATTCCAAAGATTCACCACCCTCTGAGTAAAGACATTTCTCCTCATCTCAGTCCTAAATGTCCAACCCCTTATCCTGAGACTGTGACCCCTGGATCTAGACTCCCCAGCCCGGGGAAACATCCTCCCTGCATCTACCCTGTAAGAATTTTGTATGTTTCACTCAGATCATTTCTCATTCTTCTAAACGCTAGAGAATATAGGCCTAGTCTACTCAATCTCTCACCATAGGACAATCCCCCCATCCCAGGAATCAGTCTGGTGAACCTTTGTTGCACTCCCTCTATGATGAGTATATCCTTCCTTAGGTAAGGAGACCAAAACTGTGCACAATACTCCAGGTGTGGTCTCACCAGGGCCCTATATAATTGCAATGAGATGTCTTTACTTTTATATTCAAATCCCAAATAAAGGCCAACATACCATTTGCTTTCTTAATTGCTTGCTGTGCCTGCGTGTTAACTTTCAGTGATTCGTGTACAAGGACACCCAGGTCCCTCTGAATACCAACATTTCCCAATTTCTCACCATTTAAAAAATACTCTGCTTTTCTATTTTTCCTGCCAAAGTGGATAACTTCACATTTCTCCACATTATATTCCATTTGCCATGTTCTTACGCACTCACTTAGCCTGTCTATATCCCCCTTGAAGCCTCCTCACAACTTGCATTCCCACCTAGCTTTGTATCATCAGCAAAACTTGGATATATTACATTTGGTCCCCTCATCCAAATCATTGATATAGATTGTGAATAGCTGGGGCCCAAGCACCGATCCTTACGGTACCCCACTAGTTACAGCCTGCCAACCCGAAAATGACCAGTTTATTTCTACTCTCTGTTTTCTGTCCATTAACCAATCCTCAATCCATGCTAGTATATTACCTCCAATCCCATGAGCCCTCATTTTGTTTAATAACCTCTTGCGTGGCACCTTATCAAATGCCTTCTGAAAATCCAATAACACCACATCCACTGGTTCCCCCTTATCTATTCTATTAGTTACAACCTCAAAAAACTCTAACAGATTTGTCAAACATGATTTCCCTTTCATAAATCCGTGTTGACTCTGCCCAATCCTATTATTATTTTCTAAGTGCACTTCCTCAATGTTAGAATCTAACATTTTCCCTACTGCTGATGTCAGGCTAACTGGTCTGTAGTTCTTTGTTTTCTCTCTCCCTCATTCCTTAAATAGCGGGGTTACCTTCCAATCTGCAGGAACCATTCTAGAATCTATGGAATTTTGAAAGATGACAACCAATGCATCCACTATCTCTATAGCCACCTCTTTCAATACCCTAGGATGTAGGCCATCAGATCCAGGGGATTTATCGGCTTTCAGTCCCATTACTTTCTCCAGTACCATTTTTTTTACTAATACTAATTTCTTTCAGTTCCTCATTCTCGCTAGACCCTTGGTTCTCCACTATTTTCTCGAGGTTTTTTGTGTCTTTTTCCGTGAAGACAGACACAAAGTATTTGTTTAATTTCTCTACCAATTCCTTATTCCCCATTATAATTTCTCCTGTCTCAGCCTGTAGAGGACCCACATTTACTTTTGCTAATCTTTTCCTTTTTACATACCTGTAGAAGCTTTTACTGTCTGTTTTTATGTCTCTCGCTAGTTTACTCTCGTATTCTATTTTCCCTTTCTTCATTAATTTCTTGGTCCACCAATCTTCAGGCTTATTGCTCTTTTTGGCAACATTATAAGCCTCTTCCTTTGATCTAAAACTATCTTTAACTTCTCTTGTTGGCCACAGTTGGACCACTTTTCGTGTGGGACTTTTGTGTCTTAAAGGAATGTATGTTTGTAGTAAATTATGTATTAATTCTTTAAATGTTAGCCATTGCTTGTCTACCGTCATACCTTTTAATGTAGTTTCCCAATCTACTTTAGCCAACTTACCCCTCATATCTACATAGTTCCCTTTGTTTAGATTTAAGCCCTTAATTTTGGATTTAACTAAATCACTTTCAAACTCAATATAAAATTCTATCATATTATGGTCACTCTTCCCTAAAGGCCCCTTTACTACAAGGTTATTAATTAACCCTTTCTCATTGCACAATATTAGATCTAAAATAGCTTGTTTCCTAGTTGGTTCCTCAACACACTGATCTAGCAGGAGGATGGAGATAGTCAGTAGTTTGTAAGGATGAAATGTGAATGGGTTGAATTTTTGAGGAGAGGGATGATGACAGCAGATTTGAAGGTGAGGGGGATAGTACCTGAGGATAGAGAACCGTTAACAATGTCAGCTAACATGGGAGCCAAGGAAGAAAGTTGGATAGTCAGCAGTTTAGTGGGAATAGGGTCAAGGGAGCAGGAGGTGGGACTTATGGACAAGTTCAGTTCGGAGAGGGCATGAGGGGAGATAGGAGAAAAACTAGAAAAAGGTGTGAGTTCAGGCTAGTGCAGAGGGGAACAATCGGGGACGTTTGGCCCAGGGCTAGGGGAAGGGAGGGAAGCGATAGAGGCAGCTGATCGGATGACCTCAATCTTGACCTCCATGAGCTCCTCGCACTTGTTGTTGGAAGTGATGGTGGAGGAGACAGGAAAGTGGTTCAAGAAGTTGGTTTGTAGTGAAGAAAATAAGACGGGGAATATCTTAGCAATCCAGGATGATCCTGGAAAAGTGAGCAGTTTTGGCAGCCGAGAGCAGGCCCTAATAATGTTGTATGTGGTCCAGGCAGAACTAGCGGTGAATGGCTAAACCAGTTGTCCACCACATCCATTCAAGTCTGCGTCCCTTGGACTTGAGGGAGCGAAGAAGAGGGCTGTACCTGTGTGAGTGCCCGGGGTGAGATATTAATGGTTTTACTGGGGATTGGCACATCAAAGGTGGAAGTGAGATTATGGTTGAGCAGTTTGGGAGCTGCATAAATATCATGAATGGAGGGCCAAAGGCAGGACAGTTTGGATTTTGAAAGTGCAGTTGTAAGTGAATTAGGAGAGAAATATTTCCATCATTGTATCCTTCTATTCCTTTCTCCCTCCTGTGTTTATCTATCTTCCCCTTAAACGCATCTACGCTATTCACCTCAACTACTCCCTGTGGTAGTCAGTGCCACTTTCTAACCTCTTTGTGGGTAAAGAAGTTCCTCCTGAATTCTCTATTGGATTTATTAATGACTATCTTATATTGATAGCCTCTAGTTTTGGTCTCCCCCACAATTGGAAACATTTTCTCCATCTGTGGAGAGAAAGCAGAGTTAACGTTTCGGGTCGATGACCCTTGACAACGACCTGAAACGTTAACTCTGTTTCTCTCTCCACAGATGCTGCCTGACCCACTGAGATTTCCAGCATTTTCTGTTTTTATTCCAGATTCCAGCATCCACAGTATTTTGCTTTTGTATTAACATTTTCTCCATGTCTGCCCTATCAAACCTGTTCATTGTCTTAACGGCCTCTCTCAGGTCAACTCTCAACCTTCTCTGTCCTAGAGTAAAGAGCTCCAGCCTGTTCGATCTTTCCTGATAGTTATAACCTCTCACTTCTGGTATCATTCTTGTGAATCTTTGTTTGCACCTTATCCAGTGCCTCTGTAATCTTTTTATAATATGGAGACTAGAACTGCTCACAGTACTCCAAGTGCAGTCTAACCAAGGTTTGATACAAGTTTGACATGACTTTCCTGCTTTTCAATTCTATCCCTCCAGAAACGAACCCCCATGGTTTGCTTTTTTTATGACCTTATAAATCTGAGTCCCTGCTTTTAGTGATCTAGTATCTGTGCCCCTCGATCCCTTTGCTCCTGTATCCCATTATTATCCAAGCAGAATGTGGCCTCCTTATTCTTCAAGTATTGTCTCCTCCATATTCTTTCAAGTAAAAGGGGCTTTCTGAGTTTTCAGTGATGGCTGTGCCTTCTTTAGGGGTGCGCCGAGAGTAGGGCAGGTCTCCAGAATGAGCAGGAAGATTACATTTTCTTCCACTCTGCAAGTTTGAACACGTTGGGGTAAATATTTAATGAATGGTCTAAGCGAGCACGCACTGGAAATGTCTATAAGAGTTAATCAGTTACGACAATCCATGCGTTGTGTCCCTGTGTGTTGAGGGCACACTGAATGATGGAAGAACGAAACTTCATGGTGAGCCTGTCAGTTTCTTTGCCTATCTATAATTTGGCACGGCAGTACATACAAAGCCCATTACTGTATCACTGGGCAATCATACATTATGGATCTTTCTAGCTACACATTTCTAGTGCCCTTTAGCTGAAAATACTACACTGGCTAGACAGTCTTAATTGCCAGTTCAACTGAAAGAGTCAGCTTGACTTAGTAAAGAAGGCAAAGAAAGAAAGAACTTGCATTTATATAGCGCCTTTCATGACTTCAGGACATCCCAAAGTGCTTTACACCCAATTAAGTACTTCTCAATTGTAATCACTGGTGACAGCCAATTTGTGCACAGCAAGGTGCAACAAGCAGCGATGTGACAATGAATATGTGTTTTAGTGATATTGGCTGCGGGATAAATATTGGCCATGACATAAGGGATAACTCCCCTGCTCTTCTTCAAATAGTGCCATGGGATCTTTTACATCCACCTGAGAGGGCAGACAGGGCCTCAGTTTAAAGTCTCATCCAAAAGATGGCACCTCCGACAGTGCAGCGCTCCCTCAGTACTGCACTGCAGTGTCTCTCTAGATCTTGTGCTTTAGTCTCTGGAGTGTGGCTGGAACCTACAACCTTCTGACTCAGAGGCACATTTCCTACCACAGAGCCACGAATGACACGCTCGCGTCTGAATCAGAAGGTTGGAGGGTTCAAGGCCCCTTCTGGGAGATGGGGGTCTGACTGCACCTGATACTCTGGGACACTAGTGAGGGAGTGCTTCATTATTGGACGTGGTATCGAGGCACTTCAGTGGAGACCCTGGGGTAGACTGCCAACTTGTTGCCCGGGTGTAAAACTGGCATTGTGGACCAGCCGCCCATTAAAGAAACCGTCCCATTTCATTTCCACTGAAATCAAAGCTGCGCCATGTGACTTTGTAGTTTGTGCATCAGAAGCTTTTACAGCCAGTATGAGTGAGATTGCTCATCTATTGCTGGCTGTGTGTTATTGCTCCGCAGTTACGGCACTGACATGGCACTTTATCGTATCTTCAGAGTCTTTTACAATCAGTGCATTATGTAGGTAGTAGCCAACCTGTGCTCAGCAAGATCCCAAAAATAGCACATCAATGAATGAATAACCAGATAATTCGTGTTTTATGATGTTGGCTGACGGAGGAATGTTGGGCCCCTGGACACCAGGAAAACTCCGTTCAAGTAGACCCATGGGATCTGTTACACCTGAACAGATAAACAAGGGCTTTTTTCAACACCTTCCAGAAAACGGTGTTTCGCACACTACGGTGCTCCCTCAGTATTGCACTGATATGTCAGCCTAGATTATGTAGTTAAATTCTGGATTGGGGCAGAAACCCACAACCATCTCACTCAGAGGCATGAGAGCTACCACCTGAGGCAAACTGGAACTTGTGCAAGACCCAAAACAATAACTATTTGTTTTTCCCGTGTATTCTCCATTACAAAGAACCTTCCTGGTCCATTTATTTTCTCCAGTCCCTTCTCTCCACTTCCCCAGATGATGCACCAACTACAGTTCAAGGGTCACCTGCATTCAGCTACTTATCTGCTTGTGAGGGCCGAGATAATCTGGTGTATTAACCCCGATACAGCAGCCATGGTATTCCATATTATGGCCAATTAATCTCGCCATCAAGCTCCAAGTCAGTGCCCCATCATGCTATACCAGGGTTATGAGCGAGAACCTCCACTTTTGTGCTTATCGCACAAAAATGGGCGTTATTTCCAGCATGGGCGATAAAAAAGGGTTTTCAGATCGCCGGATTCTTGCCCATTCTCAAAACACCCAGGACTAGGACCTCCACTTTTTTTGCATGCTTAACGCCCACTTAACACCCATTTTACCAATGAAATGACATATAACGCCCATATATCGCCCATTTTGGCACGAAATGGAAACTGCCGGTCATTTTTCAGAAACTTATCGCCGAGCGTTACTTTCCCATGTGCTTAACACCGATAAAAGATATTATCGCACGCCCACTTTTTACATAGAAACATAAAAACATAGACAATAGGTGCAGGAGTAGGCCATTCGGCCCTTCGAGCCTGCACCGCCATTCAATAAGATCATGGCTGATCATTCCCTCAGTACCACTTTCCTGCTTTCTCTCCATATCCCTTGATCCCCTTAGCTGTAAGGGCCATATCTAACTCCCTCTTGAATATATCCAATGAACTGGCATCAACAACTCTCTGCGGCAGAGAATTCCACAGGTTAACAACTCTCTGAGTGAAGAAGTTTCTCCTCATCTCAGTCCTAAATGGCCTACCCCTTATCCTAAGACTATGTCCCCCTGGTTCTGGACTTCCCCAACATCGGGAACATTCTTCCCGCATCTAACCTGTCCAGTCCCGTCAGAATCTTATACGTTTCTGTAATGTCTGTAAGCTTGTAATGTTTGTAGCTCCACAGTGTGGATGTGGACGTATTGTGTAATGCAACTGCAGCATTAATAATAAACAGAACCAGGCAGATTCCGAAGGCTTTCGAGAGAGCTGCCTGCCATGTTAGGAGCTGTGTGTACTGTGTTCTGTGAATATATCACATTTGGCAATGAGATGGGAATTTTCGGATGATTTAAAGCTTAAATTTTGTTGGGGAAGGATTCAGCCAGCCGACAGAGAGACTTTGGAAGTTTCTGTCTTTGGAAAAAAGCTACAAAATCCGAGGTAAAATACAGCACACGGTGTGAACAGCTAAAGATTAAAATGGTAGGTATAATCGGACATTTGGGGGAATAATAGAAACGACCGGGAATATTTTAAAGCATATGTGGATTGGCTAGAAATGTATTTCACTGCAAGTAACGTAATCGAAGTTCCAGACAATGCAGTCCAGAATCGGGCTGTGTTGGAACGTAAGAAAGCGATCTTCTTATCGGAGGCGGATCCGGCATTGTACGAAACCCTTGTAAATCTGCTTGTGCCTGACGAGCAAAAGGACACAACACTTAAAGAGATTTTAACAAAGCTGGAGCAGCGCTATAACCCCAAACTGTTAGAAATTGCTGAAAGCTATCGTTTTGGGATTCAGAAGCAAAAGGCTGATGAAAATATCAGTGATTATATCATAGCATTAAAAAAGCTATCGATGCACTGTAATTTTGGAAACATTCAAAACCGAGCATTACAGTATCGTTTTGTTTGTGGAGCGAAAGGTGATGTGATCAGAAGGAAGTTATTGACGACAGATGACTTGACTTTTGAGATTGCTTGTCAGAGAGCGAGGTCGATGGGCATGGCCGAACAATATTCCCAAGAATGAAATAATAATTACAGACGTCAGTCAACCGAGGTAAATCATCTGCAGGTTCAAAGTAAAAGATGGTGTGGGCCCAAAGTCTCAGAAACTGGAAATTCTAACAGTCGCGTTGAAGTTGTGCTACAGGTGCCTGGGACAACACATTGCTCAAAGTTGTCCATACGCGAAGGCAGAGTGTTTCTTCTGCAGGAAGATTGGGCATCTTGCGAAGGCATGCCGACTGAAGGTAAATCAGCACTCAAAGCTATGAGTCCGGTGTTCAGAGCTATGAGTAGAAATCCCAAGAGACTACATAGCATGGAAGGACAACAACTAGACGAGGAGATGTTAGAGTTACGCGTCATCAGGAGCACGAGGTTAACGGACAGCGATTCGGAAAGCACCAAAATCCACATAGATGTTGCGGGAATCAAAATACCAATGGAAATTGACACAGGTGCATCCGTGAGTGTAGTACTGGAGTCGCTGTACCTCGACAAATTACGTGATTTCCAACTGGAGAAATCCAAGATAGAGCTGCGAGGCTACTTGGGAGAGAAAATTCCTGTAGTAGGTCGTATCACCATACCGGTGAAATATAAAGATCAATTTCAGAACTTGCCCCTAATAGTCGTGAAAGGATACAAGTCTGCCTTACTAGGAAGAAATTGGTTGAGCTCACTGAAGCTGGATTGGAGTAAGATTTTCTGTGTGGAAGCAAGATTTTCATCAACGGATGAAGTATCCGAAGGTGTTCTGCGAAACGGGCAGTCCGATCCAAGTCTTCAAGGCGAGTGTCAGGGTACAGAAGGACGCTAGATCGGTTTACTACAAGCCACGTTCCGTACCATATGCACTCAAAGAGAAAGTTGATCAAGAACAAATTGTAAAATCTGCCCTCATAAAACAAATGTTAGATCCAAATCCAAGGAAACGACAGTTGTCATTGGCTCACAAATTGGCTAATTTTTTGACTACATATCGAAAAACTCCTCATACAGCTGCTGGTAGAACACCAGCAGAGTTGTTTCTCAAACAACAGACATGAACCAGATCCTCATTGTTAAAACCAAATTTGGCACAGTCATAGAAGAGACACAATTAAGCCAGAAAGAGAATGATGATAGAGGTAGAGTAAAAGAGAGAAGAATGAAATTAAACCAGAAGGTGAGAGTGAAGAACCATCACCATAAATGGGTAAAGTGGTTACCAGGAAGAGTGGTGAAGGTATGTGGTCCTCGCACATATTTGGTAAAGATGTTTGATAATGGACAGGTTAGGTTTGTTCATATTGATCATATTTTATCTACAGACATGGAAGGAGTTGAAGGTGGGAATGATTCAATTATTTCTGACTCTTCAGATAGTTTTGATACACCAGTAGCAAATCCTAAATCCAATGTCCTGGAAACAAATCCAGGAGAGAATCAGAATGAAAGCCTGAGTCCGAGTCAGGAAAACAAAGAGCCTGAAGTTAAGTGAGTTCAAATGAAAATCAAGGAAATCCTGTGGAGGAAAACGTTCCTCAGGATGAGCCTCGAATGAGTGTGAAATCAACACCATGTTTGGAAGGTTCTGTTCGAGAGCGAAGGTATCCTCTTCGAAACAGAAAACAAATGATAAAGTTAAATTTGTAAATGTGGAAAAAAAAAGTTTATATCCTGTGTTATGTAACATAAAAGTTATGTATGATGTTTGTTATGATAACTTCTTCATTAAGGAGGGAGAAGTGTAATGTCTGTAAGCTTGTAATGTTTGTAGCTCCACACTGCGGATGTGGACATATTGTGTACTGCAACTGCAAAGTTAATAATAAACAGAACCAGGCAGATTCCGGAGGCTTCCGTGAGAGCTGCCTGCCATGTTAGGAGCTGTGTGTGCTGTGTTCTGTGAATATATCACAGTTTCTATGAGATCCCCTCTCATCCTTCTAAACTCCAGTGAATAAAGGCCCAGTTGATCCAGTCTTTTTGGGGGCGGAATCAGCAGAATGGGCAAAATCAATACCCATAATATCACCCAGCGTTACTTTCTGCACAGATTTAACGCCGAGATTCAATATTAACACCCGCCCACTGTTTTTTGTCGTAAAGAGCATATTTACCCAAACTAGTGTCCATGGAGATCGCCCATCATCAATTTCACCACCTCACACACATATCACCCACAATATCGCTCGCTCAAAAAAACAGCCACAAAAAGTGGAACTAACCGGAACGAATGTCAGCGGTGTGGCTGGCATTTGTTAAATCCCACTCTTACGTGAGGAGCTGATATCTGAAAGATTTGCTTGAAAGAGCGTTGATGTGAGTGACAACACTGACACACTGCTGTGTGTGTGCAGCTCAGACATCAATGGTGCCCATCACCTTGGTGTCAGTTAAAGTTTATGTTGATTGATGTTAAGTTGTATTTAACCCTTTCATGGTAAGGAATCACCAGTGTGTAACAGTCCAGCTATCTGAGACAATGCGCTACAAGGTTATGTTCAATAACAAAAATTTAATACCAACATTGGTCTGAAATCATAAGTATCACAGCCAATAACACCCAATCCCCACCCACACCCCACTTTTTCCACCATTGACATAAATCACATGTTCAACATGTCCACCAACACAGAATACAAAGGCAAAGCAGGAGCGTGGTCCCCAGCCCCCATACATTGCAACAAATTGCATACACCTAGATGGAGATATAACACAACCATCACCTGCGCACATGCACCTCACTTTCCTTCTCCCCTCCCCTTCTTCTCCCCACCTCTACCACTTCCCCTCCTCGCTCCATGGCGCCTGGCCAAGGAGCTCCTCATTGTCGGGGGAGGGAGGTAATGGCCGAAGCGCTGGTTGGATGGATACGGGAGAGGACGGTCCCTAGGTGGGAACGTGCTCCGAGTCAGAAGCAAGATGTTGCTGCTGGCGCTCATGTGTGGTTGGCAATGGGTGTGTGGCACTTGGGGTGCAGTGCCGCTCTCCGGGACCACTGGGACATTACCGCCCATTTGATATCGCTCCCGGTAACGTCCATTTTCAAAAATTGAAACTAGGTGTTTTGAGAATGGGTGAGAAGCCGGCAATCAGAAAAGCCTTTTTTAACGCCCACGCCGGAAATATTTGGGTGAAAAGCACAAAAGTGGAGGTTCTAGCCCCTAGTTTCAATTTTTGAAAATGGGTGTTACCGTGAGTGATATCAAATGGACAGTAGCGTTAAATTTTTTTGACCTTCTGCCGTAAAGTGTGGCTGTCTTTAGCAACGGCATGGCAACGCGCGATTCCCATGATTCAGGAGGTCAAGGGTCATCATGACATGCGCAGAAGAGGAGAATGAGAGAGAGGGAGTTCAGAGGGACTAAAAGCGTGTGTGGCTGTGGTGTGTGCTTGTTTGGCTGTTGTAAGAGGAATAATGGAGATTCACCAGTAGTAAAAAGCCTACTAAGCACCAAGAACATAGTTGGCACAGAGTTTTTGTCCAACAAATAAGATATAACATGGAAGGGCTGGAGGAGGCCCTGGAGCTGGTAGCCAGGAACACTGGTGGCAGAGGGCTCGCAATGATCCCGGAGCGCCGCACTGCACTCCAAGGTGCTGCAGCCCCATTGCCAACCACACATGAGAGCCAGGAGAAACATCTTGCTTCTGACTCGGAGCATGCTCCCACCTCAAGACCGTCCTCTCCCGTATCTGTTCAAGCAGTGTTTCGGCCGTCACCCCTCCCCCCCGCGCCCCGCCACCCCCAATGAAGCATCGCCTGAGGACCTCCTCAGCCAGGCGGCTTGGAGTCAGGAGAGGAAGGGGTAGAGGTGGGGAGGAGAAGCTGGGGGTGGGGGGGGAGGGAAAGGATTGGTTTGTACAGAAATAATGATGATTTCAGACTAATGTTCGGTTTAAATGTTTTTTATTTAACAAAATCTTGTACCACATTGGCTCAGATAGCTGCACCATTACACGCTGGTGATTCCTTTACATCAAAGAGTGTAATCAAACTTAACTTCAATTAACTTAAACTTTAACTGTCACCAAGGTGATGCCCACCATTGATGTATGACCTGCACACCCAGCAGTGTGTCAGCCTTATAAATAACACCAATGTTCTTTCAGGCAAAGCGAGCATTGATGAGCTCCTGATATAAGGCTCTTGCATCTATCATGCCACCACGGGCCCTTTCATGCGGTCTACAGGGGGGCAGGGGCATGGCTTCAGCGTCAGCCTGATTGTCTGGACCGATGTCAGCGTCTGCCTCCTCGTCCTCCTCTTCCTCTCTCTGGTGAGTTGGACTGTCAGACTCATCAGGCAATTCTTGTCCCCTCCTGAGAGCCAAGTTGTGCAGCATGGAGCACACCACCACGAATTGAGCTACCTGCTCAGGGTGGTATTGGAGCTCGCCTCCTGAGTGGTCCAGGCATCTAAAGCACTGCTTCAACACTCCAATAGTTTTCTTCAAGATATTGCGAGTTGGTCTGTGGCTCTCGTTGTATCGCCTCTCGGCTTCGATGTGGTTGTCACGCGGTGGGGGGGTCATCAGCCAGGTGGCGTGGCCATATCCTTTATCACTTAGCATCCACCATTGATCTTGTGGCTGATTGTTAAACAAGTCAGATACAGTGTTCTCACACAGGATATGAGCATCATGGATGCTGCCCGGATATTGAACATTCAATCGACAACCTGTTGGACATTCAGTGAGTGGAATCCCTTGCGATTCCTGAAAACCTCAGCATCCTGAAAAGGTGCCCGCATCGCGATGTGCGTACAGTCTATTGCTCCCTGCACTTTGGGGAAGTTTGCAATTCTGGAGAAACCTCGAACCCTCTCACTCTGAGTCTCCCTGGTCATAGGGAAGCTGATCAAGGCCCTCCTGCGTGCGTACAGGGCTTCAGTGACCTGTCTAATGCAGCGATGTATGGCATGCTGAGAAAGTCCGCAAATGTCTCCAGCTGTGGCCTGAAAAGAACCCGATGCGTAGAACGACAGTGCCGCAGTGACTTTGACCTCGACGACAGTGCGGTACTGATGGTGCTGGCAGGCTGCAGATCAGCCCTTATCAGCTGGCATACCTCAGTGATAACCTCTTTGTGGAAGCACAGTCTCAGATGGTGTCGAAGAAGTCGAGGTAAGAATGCTTCTCCCTGTACTTACAACATCTGGTCCTCTTCATCAGTCTGTCACGTCTTACCTTGGGCACATAATGCAGTGCAGCATTCCTTCGATGATGTCGAGTCTGCTGCAAGTAATTGGTCAGCAAGAGAGGTTGAGAAAGGACAGGCCCCATTACAGTAGCTCACTATTTTCCGCTGGTGACACACAAGGAATGCCCCGACGAAGACACAGTGTGGTCAAGGTGTTTTTACAGATGTTCACATCAACTCCAACGACCTGCAGAGTACATCCAAACTCCCCTGAGGTTGAAGCACAGCAGCCTTTTAAAGGATACGACATGTGATCTACAACATGGTGTCCATAACGCTGTGATTCATTCCGGTTAGTTCCACTTTTTCTGGGCAGTTTTCTGGACGAGCGATATTGTGGGCAATATGTGTGTGAGGTGGTGAAAGTGACGCTGGGCGATTCCATGGCCAATAGTTTCGGTAAATATGCTCTTTACGACCAAAAAAAATGGGCGGGCGTTAATATTGAATCTCGGCGTTAAATCTGTGCGGAAAGTAATGCTGGGCGATATTTGCCCATTCTGCTGATTTTGCCCAAAAAAAGTTGGTGGGCAGCAATATATTATCCCGCCGTTAAGCACATGGGGAAAGTAACGCTCAGCGATAAGTTTCCGAAAATGCCCGCCAGTTTTCATTTTGTACCAAAATGGGCGCTATATGGGCGTTATACGTCATTTCAGCGGTAAAATGGGTGTTAAGTGGGCGTTAAGCAGGCAAAAAAAGTGGAAGTTCTAGCCTTGCATCATTAACAGAGTACGGTGGGAGGCCAGCCAGGAGTGCTTTGGAATAGTCAAGTCTAACAACGGCATAAATGAGGATTTCAGCAGCGGATGAGCTGAGGCAGGGGCAGAGACGGGCAATGTTACGGAGGTGGAAATAGGCGGTCTTAGTTATGCCACGGATATGTGATCGGAAGCTCATTTCAGGGTCAAATATGACACCGAGGTTGCGAACAGTCTGGTTCAGCATCAGACAGAAGTTGGGGAGAGGGATGGAGTCAGTGTCTAGGGAACGGAGTTTGTGGTGGGAACCGAATACAATGACTTCGGTCTTCCCAATATTCAATTGGAGAAAATTTCTGCTCATCCAGAACTGGATGTCAGACAAACAGTCTGGAAATTTAGAGACCGTGGAGGGGTCGAGAGAAGTGGTGGAGAGGTAGAGCTGGGTGTCATCAGCGTACATGTGGAAACTGAAGCTGTGTTTCCGGATGATGTCGCCAAGGGGCAACATATAGATGAGAAATAGGAGGGGGCCAACGATAGATCCTTGGGGGACACCAGAGGTAACGATGCGGGGACGGGAAGAGAAGCCGTTGCAGGTGATTCTCTGACTACGATTAGATAGATAAGAATGGAACCAGGCGAGTGCAGTCCCACCCAGCTGGACGTTGGTGGAGAGGCGTTGGAGGAGGATGGAGTGGTCATCCGTGTCAAAGGCTGCAGACAAGTCAAGAAGGACAAGGAGAGATAGTTTACTTTTGTCACAGTCACAAAGGATGTCATTTGTGACTTTGATGGGAGCCGTTTCAGGACTGTGACAGGGACCACACAAATAAATACAGACCAGCCCACGACCATAAAACAGGATAGTTACCAACGCCCACAAAACATGTAGATTTAATGGACATCCATTTGCTGTTTCTGGGATCTGGCCTCCGTTACAGAACAACATTGATGATGCCTCCAAAATTTATTTGGATGTGAAGTCCTTTTGGAAGTGGCCTTTGAGTATTAGAAAAGGCCAAATTTGGCAATCTTAATAATTCATCCCCTCAGCCATCTATTCTGATCATCAGTCTGAGAGTAGATGTGACAGAGATTCACTGGACTCATTCCTGGGATGAGAGGGTTGTCCTATGAGGAGAGCTTGAGTAGATTGGGCCTATACTCTCTGGAGTTTAGAAGAATGAGAGGTGATCTCATTGAAACATATAAAATTCTGAGAGGGCTTGACAGGGTAGATGCTGAGAGGTTGTATCCCCTGGCTGGAGAATCCAGAACTTGGGAGCATAGTCTCAGGATAAGGGGTAGGCCATTTAGGACTGAGATGAGGAGAAATTTCTTCACTCAGAGGGTGGTGAATCTTTGGAATTCTCTACCCCAGAGGGCTGTGAAGGCTCAGTCTTTGAGTATATTCAAGACAGAGATCGATAGATTTTTGGACACTAAGGGAATCAAGGGATAGTGCAGGAAACTGGAGTTGAGGTAGAAGATCAGTCATGAGCTCATTGAATGGTGGAGTAGGCTCAAGGGGCCGAATGGCCTACTCCTGCTCCTAATTCTTATGTTCTTATCTTACCGATGTAGCTTGTTTCTTCCTAAATTGGGTCAGTAAACGCCAAACCTGAGATGGCCCAGTTTGCGTTCCTTCATCTTAGCCAGATAGCAATTGGGCTGCGGGGTGGGGGGGGGGGCGGAGGGATGCGGGGGTGGAGGGGGAGCGGAGGGGTGCGGGGGTGGGGGGGCGGAGGGGTGCGGGGGGGGCGGAGGGGTGCGGGGGGGAGGGGTGCGGGGGGGCGCGGAGGGGCGCGGAGGGGTGCGGGGGGGGGCGGAGGGGTGCGGGGGTGGGGGGGGCGGAGGCGTGCGGGGGGGACGGAGGGGTGCAGGGGGGGCAGAGGGGTGCGGGGGGGGTGGGCGGAGGGGTGTGGGGTGGGGGGGTGGGCGGAGGGGTGCGAGGGGGTAAAATTAGATTCAGGATTCCTTGGATATGGAAGGGAAAAGAACCAGAGTCCACATTATTGACTGGTACTCAGTGGCCTCTGTTGGAAAGTTCTTGGGGTCGAAATTCAGGTGGGCCAGAAAGCTGGCACACCTATGAGTTGTTAGTTGGTACTCACCGCTGGAACTCTTGGTCCGGTGAGTAGATCCATTTTCAGGCCGAGCCGCACTCACTCTGCAGAGGATGCACCGGTAGAAAAACCTACCGGGGTCAGGGGATCGACAGATCGAGCTGAAAATGGATAGATAAGTTTTTATTTTATTTTAAATTGGCGGTGCATCTATTTGGGCGGGGATGGGGTGCAGGCCGAATAATCCCTGACCTGAATTTAGGTCGGGTCGGCCTGTTGACCCAAAAGCGGCGGCTATTCGATTTTTAGGAATGGCCGCCACAAACGGGCATTACCGGTCTCTTTGAGCTCCTAAATTTCGGCCCCCTTAACTCTACACATTGGCGGAGGTCAGGATTAACTGCATTGCCCTCGACAATTGAATAACCGATTGACATTCACCCGTCCGGCTCATACGTGAAGAATGGCCTCATGGGCGAGGTAGCAGAGGGCAACTGATACCCCAGCAAAAGTCAGGAGAGGAGCGTATAAAAGGCCCAGACACACCATTTTATATTCTACTTTTGGTTTCGTTCAAATTTATGAAAGTGTCGGCAACATTGATGATACCTTTTGGAGCAAGGTCCTAGAGGTGCCTTGAACTGACAGCCATTAAAAGGGATCTTGGATTAGCCACAGCTCGGTCACTGCGGAAGGTAAAACATACATTAACTAACACACGCCCGTATTTGATTAACACAGTGAAGTATGTCAGCAGTCTCACTCAGAGAGGCCACGGCGTGGTGTGCACTGTTGGAGATTGACGCATTCTGCAACACAGGTTGATTAAGGCACTGGTTGGGGCAGAGTAACAAGTCATTGGAATTCAGAAGAATGAGAGGAGATCTTATCGAAACGTATAAGATTATCAGGGGACTTGATAAGGTGGGTGCAGAGAGGATATTTCCACTGATGGGGAAGACTCATCATCGTAGGCAGTCCCTCGGAATCGAGGAAGACTTGCTTCCACTCTTTGCATGAGTTCTTAGGTGGCTGTACAGTCCAATACGAGAACCACAGTCTCTGTCACAGGTGGGACAGATAGTCGTTGAGGGGAAGGGTGGGCGAGGAGTTTGGTTTGCTGCACGCTCTTTCCGCTGCCTGCGCTTGATTTCTGCATGCTCTCGGCAACGACACTCGAGATGCTCAGCGCCCTCCCGGATGCACTTCCTCCACTTAGGGCGGTCTTTGGCCAGGGACTTCCAGGTATCCGTGGGGATGTTGCACTTTATCAGGGAGGCTTTGAGGATGTCCTTTTAACGTTTCCGCTGCACATCTTTGGCTCGTTTGCCGTGAAGGAGTCCCGAGTAGAGCGCTTGCTTTGAGAGTCTCGTGTCTGGCATACGGACAATGTGGCCTGCCCAGCGGAGCTCATCAAGTGTGGTCAGTGCGTCAATGCTGGGGATGTTGGCCTGGACAAGGACGCTGATGTTGGTGCATCTGTCCTCCCAGGGGATTTGTAGGATCTTGCGGAGACATCGTTGATGGTATTTCTCCAGCGACTTGAGGAGTCCACTATACATGGTCCATGTCTCTGAGCCATACAGGAGGGCGGGTATTACTATGGCCCTGTAGACCATGAGCTTGGTGACAGTTTTGAGGGCCTGGTCTTCCTCAGGTGGCCGAAGGCTGCGCTGGCGCACTGTAGGCGGTGCTGGATCTCATCGTCAATGCCTGCTCTTGTTGATAGGAGGCTCCCGAGATAGGGGAAGTGGTCCACATTGTCCAGGGCATGCCATGGATCTTGATGTCTGGGAGGCAGTGCTGTGCGGCGAGGACAGGCTGGTGGAGGACCTTTGTCTTACTGATATTTAGTGTAAGGCCCATGCTTTCATACGCCTCGGTAAATACGTCAACTATGTCCTGGAGTTCAGCCTCTGTGTGTGCACGGACGCAGGCGTCATCCATGTACTGTAGCTCGACGACAGAGGTTGGAGTAGTCTTGGACCTGGCCTAGAGACGGCGCAGGTTGAACAGCTTCCCACTGGTTCTGTAGTTTAGTTCCACTCCAGCGGGAAGCTTGTCAACTGTGAGGTGGAGCATGGCAGCGAGGAAGATTGAGAAGAGGGTTGGGGCGATGATGCGGCCCTGCTTGATCTCAGTCCAGACAGAACTAGCGGGCATAATTTTAGAATAAGTGGCCGCCCATTTAAAACTGAGATGAGGAGAAATTTTTTCTCTCAAAGGGTTGTAGATCTGTGGAATTCGCTGCCTCAGAGAGCTGTGGAAGCTGGGACATTGAATAAATTTAAAACAGAAATAGACAGTTTCTTAAACGATAAATGGATAAGAGGTTATGGAGAGCGGGCAGGGAAGTGGACCTGAGTCATATAAGAACATAAGAAATAGGAGCAGGAGTCGGCCATTTGGCCCCTCGAGCTTGCTCCACCATTCAATAAGATCATGGCTGAACTGATCTTGGCCTAAACTCCACTTCCCTGCCCGCTCCCCATTACCCTTGACTCCCCTATAATTCAGAAATCTGTCTATCTCCACCTTAAATATATTCAATGACCAAGCCTCCACAGCTCTCTGGGATAGAAAATTCCACAGATTTATAACCATTTGAGAGAAGAAATTCTTCCTCATTTCCATTCTAAATGTGCGACCCCTTATTCTGAAACTATGCCCCCTAGTTCTAGATTCCCCCACGAGGGGAAACATTCTCTCTGCATCTACTCTGTCGAGCCCCCTCAGAAGCTTATACATTTCAATAAGATCACCTCTCATTCTTCTAAACTGCAATGAGTATAGAACCAACCTGCTCAACCTTTTTCCATAAGACAATCCCTTCATCTCAGAAAGCAACCTTGTCAACCTTCTCTGAACTGTCTCCAGTGCAAGCATATCCTTCCTTAAATACGGAGACCAATACTGTATGCGGTACTCCAGGTGTGGTCTCACCAACGCCCTGTACAGTTGTAGGAGGACTTCCCTACTTTTATACTCTATCCCCCTTGCAAAAAGGCCAACATTCCATTTGCCTTCCTAATTGCTTGCTGTACTTGCATGCTAACATTTTGTGTTTCATGCATAAGGACTCCTAGGTCCCTCTGTACCGCAGCATTTTGTAATCTCTCCCCATTTAAATAATAATTTGCTTTTCTATTTTTCCTACCAAAGTGGATAACCGCACATTTTCCAAACATTACACTCCATCTGCCAAATTTTTGCCAATCACTTAGCCTATCTATATCCCTTCGCAGATCCTTTGCATCTTCTTCACAACTTGTTTTCCCACCTATCTTTGTATCATCAGTAAATTTGGTTACATTACACTCAGTCCCTTCATCCAGGTCATTAATATAGATTGTAAATAGTTGAGACCCCAGCACTGATCCCTGTAGCACCCTACTAGTTACAGTTTGCCTACCTGAAAATGACCCATTTATCCCGAATCTCTGTCTTCTGTTGGTTAGCCAATCCTCTATCCATGCTAATATATAACCTCCAACCCCATGAACTTTTATCTTGTGCAGTAACCTTTTATGTGGCACCTTATCGAATGCCTTCTGGAAATCCAAATAGACGACATCTACTGGTTCTCCCTTATCCACCCTGCTCGTTACATCCTCAAAGAACTCCAGCAAATTTGTCAAACATGATTTCCCTTTCATAAAACCATGCTGACTGCTTTATGATTTTCTAAATGTTCTGCTACTACTTCCTTAATAATGGACTCCAGCATTTTCCCAACAACAGATGTTAGGCTTAACTGGTCAATAGTTTCCTGCTTTCTGTCTGCCTCCTTTCTTAAATAGGGGCATTTCATTTGCGGTTTTCCAATCCGCTGGGACCTCTCCAGTATCCAGGGAATGTTGGTAAATTACAACCAATGCATCCACTATCTCTGCAGCCACTTCTTTTAAGACCCTAGGATGCAGGCCATCAGGTCCAGCATCTCTTCATCTTTAGTCCCATTAGTTTGCCTAGTACTTTTTCTCGAGTGATAGTGATTGTTTTAAGTTCCCCTCCCCCAATAGCCCCTTGATTATCAATTATTGTGATGCTTTTAGTATCTTCTACCATGAAGACCAATACAAAATATTTGTTCCATTTCCTTGTTTCCCATTCGTAATTCCCCCGTCTCATCCTCTAATGTTTACTTTAGATACTCGCTTCCTTTTTATATCCCTGTAGAAGCTCTTACTGTCTGTTTTTATATTTCTTGCCAGTTTACTCTCATAAGCTATCTTTTCTCTCTTTATCATTTTTTAGTCATCCTTTGCTGGTTTCTAAAACTTTCCCAATTCTCTGACCTTCCACTGATCTTCGCAACATTGTATGCCATTATTTTCAATTTGATACTTTACTTCCTTAGTTACCCAGGGATGGTTCATCCTTCTCTTAGAGTCTTTCTTTCTCACTGGGATATATCTTTGCTGAGAGTTAAGAGCCATTGCTTTTCTACCATCTCACCCTTTAAGCTATTTTCCCAGTCTACATTAGCAAACTCTGTCTTTATATCTTTGTAATTACCTTTATTTAAGTTCAGGAGGCTAGTTTGAGACCTAGCTTCCTCACCCTCAAATTGAATTTGAAATTCTACTATGCTATGATCACTCTTCCCAAGAGGATCCTTCACTACGGGATAATTAATGATAACCAGAGTGTGACAGTAAGGGACAGAGTATAAACATAAGAATGCATCAGAAAGTGAGGTCAGAGTCAGGAAAAATAGTAAAAGGACAAAATTAAAAGCTCTTTATCTGACTGCATGCAGCATTCGTAACAAGATAGATGCGTTGACAGCACAAATAGAAATAAATGGGTATGATCTGATCATTACAGAGACGTGGTTGCAAGGTGACCAAGCCTAGGAACTGAACATTCAGGGACATTTGCCTTTTCGGAAGGATAGGAAGAAAGGAAAAGGAGGTGGGGTACCTCTGTTAATAAAGGATGAGATCAGTGCAGTAGTGAGAAATGATATTGGCTCAGAAGATCAAAGTGTAGAATCAGTTTGGGTGGAGATAAGAAATAATAAGGAAAATAAGTCACTGATGGGCGTAGTCTATAGACCCCGTAACAGTAGCTACACTGTAGGACAGAGTATAAATCAAGAAATGATGGAGGTTTGTAAGAAAGGTACAGCAATAATCATGGACGATATTAATCTTCATATTGATTGGACAAATCAAATTGGCAAAGGTAGCCTTGAGGAAGAGTTCATAGAGTGTATGCGGGATGGTTTCTTGGAACAGTACATTGTGGAACCAACCAGGGAGCAGACTATTTTAGATCTGGCAATGTATAACGAGCCTGGATTAATTAATGATCTCATAGTGAAGGAACCTCTTGGGAAGACTGATAATAGCATGGTAGAATTTCAAATTCAGTTTGAGGGTGAGAAAGCTAGGTCTCAAACTAGTGTCCTGAACTTAAATAAAGGTAATTACAAAGGTGTGAAGGCAAAGTTGGATAAAGTGGACAGGGAAAATATATTAACGAGTAAGACTGTAGAAAAGCAGTGGCAAACATTTAAGGAGATATTTCATAACTCCAGTGAGAAAGGAAGACTCTAAGAGAAGACTGAACCATCCCTGGCTAACTAAGGAAGTAAAGGATGGTATCAAATTGAAAACAAAGGCATACAATGTTGCAAAGAACTGTGGCAGGCCAGAGAATTGGGAAAGTTTTAGAAACCAGCAAAGGACGACTAAAAAAATGATAATGACAGAGAAGATAGATTATGAGAGTAAACTAGCAAGAAATATATAAACAGATACTAAGAGCTTCTCGGGTATATAAAAAGGAAGCGAGTAACTAAAGTAAACGTTGGTCCCTTAGAGGATGAGACTGGGGAATTAATAATGAGAACAGGGAAATGACAGACACTTTGAACAAATATTTTGTATTGGTCTTCATGGTAGAAGACACTAAAAACATCCCAATAATTAATAATCAAGTAGCTACTGGGGAGGTGGTGGGGGGGACTTAAAACATTCATTATCACTAGAGATAAAGTACTAGGCAAACTAATGGGACTGAAGGTGGACAGGTCCCCTGGACCTGATGGCCTGCATCCTAAGGTCTTAAAAGAAGTGGCTGCAGAGATAGTGGATGCATTGGTTGCAATCTACCAAAATTCCCTGGATTCTGGGGAGGTCTCAGCGGACAGGAAAACCGCAAATGTAACACCTCTATTTAAGAAAGGAAGGAGACAGAAATCAAGAAACTATAGATGAGTTAGCCTAACATCTGTGGTTGGGAAAATGCTGCAGTTCATCATTAGGGAAGCAGTAGCAGGACATTTAGAAAATCATAATGAAGTCAAGCCGCATCAGCATGGTTTTATGAAAGGGAAATCATGTTTGACAAATTTGCTGGAGTTCTTTCAGGATATAACAAGCAGAGTGGATAAGTGGGAAGCAGTTGATGTTGTGTATTTAGATTTCCACAAAGCATTTGATAGGGTGCCACATTAAAGGTTATTGCACAGGATAAAAGTTCACGGGGTTGGGGGTAATATATTAGCATGGATAGAGAATTGGCTAACTAACAGAAAACAGAGAGTCAGGAGAAATGGGTCATTTTCAGGTTGGCAAACTGTAACTAGTAGGGTGCCACAGGGATCAGTGCTGGGGCCTCAACTATTTACAATCTATATTAATGACTTGGATGAAGGGACCGAGTGTAACATAGCCAAATTTGCTGATGATACAAAGATAGTTGGGAAAGATAGTTGTGAAGAGTTTGCAAAGAATCTACAAAGGGATATAGATAGTCTAAGTGAGTGAGCAAAAATTTGGCAGATGGATTTTAATGTAGGAAAATGTGAGGTTATCCACTTTGGGGGCAAAAACACAAAGGCAGAATATTATCTGAATGGCGGCAGATTAGGAAAAGGGGAGTTGAAACGAGACCTGGGTGTCATGGTTCAGCAGTCACTGAAAGTGGGCATGCAGGTACAGCAGGCGGTGAAGAAGGCAAATGGTATGTTGGCCTTCATAGTTAGGGGATTTGAGTATAGGAGCAGGGAGGTCTTACTGCAGTTGTACAGGGCCTTAGTGAGGCCTCACCTGGAATATTGTGTTCAGTTTTGGTCTCCTAATCTGAGGAAGGACGTTCTTGCTATTGAGGGAGTGCAGCGAACGTTCACCAGACTGATTCCAGGGATGGCTGAACTGTCATATGAGGAGAGACTGGATCAACTGTGCCTTTATTCACTGGAGTTTAGAAGGGTGAGAGGGGATCTCATAGAAATGTATAAGATTCTGACGGGACTGGACAGGTTAGATGCGGGAAGAATGTTCCCGATGTTGGGGAAGTCCAGAACTAGGGGACATAGTCTTAGGATAAGGGGTAGGCCATTTAGGACTGAGATGAGGAGAAACTTCTTCACTCAGAGAGTTGTTAACATATGGAATTCCCTGTCGCAGAGAGTTGTTGATGCCAGTTCATTGCATATATTCAAGAGGGAGTTAGATATGGCCCTTACGGCTAAGGGGATCAAGGGGTATGGAGAGAAAGCAGGAAAGGGGTACTGAGGGAATGATCAGCCATGATCTTATTGAATGGCAGTGCAGGCTCCAAGGGCCGAATGGCCTACTCCTGCACCTATTTTCTATGTTTCTATGTTTCTATGTTTGGTGGGAAAAAGAAAAAAGAAAATTAGTATTTAAATGGGGAGCGATTACAAAATGCTGTAGTACAGAGGGATCTCGGGTTCTTGTACATGAAACGCAAAAAGTTATCATGCGGGTACAGCAAGTAATCAGGAAGGCAAATGGAATGTTGGCCTTTATTGCAAGGGGGATGGAGTATAACAGTAGGGAAGTCCTGCTCCAACTGTATAGGGTATTGGTGAGGCCACACCTGGAGTACTGAGTACAGTTTTGTTCTCTTTATTAAAGGAAGGATATACTTGCATTGGAGGCTGTTCAGGGAAGGTTCACGAGGTTGATTCCTGAGGTGAAGGAGTTGTCATAAGAAGAAAGGTTGAGCAGGTTGGGCCTATACTCATTGGAGTTTAGAAGAATGAGAGGTGATCTTATTGTAACATGTAAGATTCTGAGAGGGCTTGACATAGAAACATAGAAACATAGAAAATAGGTGCAGGAGTAGGCCATTCGGACCTTCTAGCCTGCACCGCCATTCAATGAGTTCATGGCTGAACATGCAACTTCAGCACCCCATTCCTGATTTCTCGCCATACCCCTTGATCCCCCTAGTAGTAAGGACTTCATCTAACTCCCTTTTGAATATATTTAATGAATTGGCCTCAACAACTTTCTGTGGTAGAGAATTCCACAGGTTCACCACTCTCTGGGTGAAGAAGTTCCTCCTCATCTTGGTCCTAAATGGCTTACCCCTTATCCTTAGACTGTGACCCCTGGTTCTAGACTTCCCCAACATTGGGAACATTCTTCCTGCATCTAACCTGTCTAAACCCGTCAGAATTTTAAACGTTTGTATGAGGTCCCCTCTCATTCTTTTGAACTCCAGTGAATACAAGCCCAGTTGATCCAGTCTTTCTTGATAGGTCAGTCCCGCCATCCCGGGAATCAGTCTGGTGAACCTTCGCTGCACTCCCTCAATAGCAAGAATGTCCTTCCTCAGGTTAGGAGACCAAAACTGTACACAATACTCCAGGTGTGGCCTCACCAAGGCCCTGTACAACTGTAGCAACACCTCCCTGCCCCTGTACTCAAATCCCCTCGCTATGAAGGCCAACATGCCATTTGCTTTCTTAACCGCCTGCTGTACCTGCATGCCAACCTTCAATGACTGATGTACCATGACACCCAGGTCTCGTTGCACCTTCCCTTTTCCTAATCTGTCACCATTCAGATAATAGTCTGTCTCTCTGTTTTTACCACCAAAGTGGATAACCTCACATTTATCCACATTATACTTCATCTGCCATGCATTTGCCCACTCACCTAACCTATCCAAGTCGCTCTGCAGCCTCATAGCATCCTCCTCGCAGCTCACACTGCCACCCAACTTAGTGTCATCCGCAAATTTGGAGATACTATATTTAATCCCCTCGTCTAAATCATTAATGTACAGTGTAAACAGCTGGGGCCCCAGCACAGAACCTTGCGGTACCCCACTAGTCACTGCCTGCCATTCTGAAAAGTCCCCATTTACTCCTACTCTTTGCTTCCTGTCTGACAACCAGTTCTCAATCCATGTCAGCACACTACCCCAATCCCATGTGCTTTAACTTTGCACATTAATCTCTTGTGTGGGACCTTGTCGAAAGCCTTTTGAAAGTCAAAATATACCACATCAACTGGTTCTCCCTTGTCCACTCTACTGGAAACATCCTCAAAAAATATCAGAAGATTTGTCAAGCATGATTTCCCTTTCACAAATCCATGCTGACTTGGACCTATCATGTCACCTCTTTCCAAATGCACTGCTATGACATCCTTAATTATTGGTTCCATCATTTTACCCACTACCGATGTCAGGCTGACAAGGTAGATGCAGAGAGGATGTTTCCCCTCTTGAGGGAATCTAGAACTAGGGGGCATAGTTTCAGAATAAGGGGTCGCACATTAAAAACGGAGCTGAGGAGGAATTTCTTCTCAAAGAGAGTCTTGAATCTTTGGAATTCTTTGCCCCAGAGAGCTGTGGAGGCTGGGTCATTGAATATATTTAGGTGGAGATAGACAGATTTTTGAATGATAAGGGAGTCAAGGGTTATGGGGAGGGGGCAGGGAAGTGGAGCTGAGTCCATGATCAGATCAGCCATGATCATATTGAATGGCGGAGCAGGCTCGAGGGGCCAGGTGGCCTACTCCAGCTCCTAGTTCTTATGATCTTATGTGACCTCCGATCTCCTCACACCTCATGGTGACCTAGCATGTCTGGCCCCGTCACGAGTTACTTGTCTGCCTTCATGCCGCCTCCATTTGTGGTGGAACCCAGCCCGGTCCTGCAGCACTGATGCACTTCTCCTTACCAAGCCCAAGGTTGACACTTTCTCCAGTAAAAGTTCCCGTGTCACTTGCAGGTGAGCGGTTCGTTATTTTTGCCGACTGCAGATGATTAGTTTGTTCGCGTAGGTCAGTCCAGGCAGAGCGACTCTCAGAAACAATTGATTGAAAGTTGCCACAAAAGCATGGGGCAGCCTTTGCTCTTCAGCTCCAGGGCCCAAAGCATTGCAGGGGTGGAGCGGTGAGAGGAAAATTGGGCGGAGTGGATTGCACAAGAGTCAC
Organism: Pristiophorus japonicus; assembly: GCF_044704955.1. NCBI lineage: Eukaryota > Metazoa > Chordata > Chondrichthyes > Pristiophoridae > Pristiophorus > Pristiophorus japonicus. Next base: position 87,918,485 of record NC_091991.1, on the reverse strand, counting down.
ATAGCCTGCCCGATTTTTAGAAACCAAAGCCCAGGAACTCCTGGAAACAACTCAGAAAGTCAGACAGCATCAGTTGAGAGAGAACAGCGGAGTTAAATTCTTGCCACAGATGCTGCCTGACCATCTGGCTGTGTCCAGCATTTTCCAGGTTTTGTTTCAGATTTCCAGCAGCTGCAGTTTTAGCTCTTTGTCTGATTTTTCGTAATTATTAATGAACGGATGGAAAAGTGGACGGGCTGCGTTACAGGGGTATGGTCTGCCTGATGACTTTGGTCAGATGTGTTGCATCCATGCTATAGTTTAGGCCCAAGCACTACAGAGGGAAATCTGTCCTTGTAGATGCAAAGGCTTCCCCAGTGGCCAAAAGAAAGAAAGACTTTCATTTATATAGCACCTCTTAAAACATCCCAAAGTGCTTTACAGCCAATGAGGTCATTGTTGTAATAAAAAAAAGAAAGACTTGCATTTATATAGCGCCTTTCACGACCACCGGACATCTCAAAGAGCTTTACAGCCAATGCAGTACTTTGGGAGTGAAGTCACTGATGTAATATAGGAAACGCAGCAGCCAACTTGTGCACAAGCAAGCTCCCACACACAGCAATGTGATAATGACCAGATAATCTGTTTTTTTAGTTATGTTGATTGAGGGATAAATATTGGCCAGGACACCGGGGATAATTCCTCTGCTCTTCTTCGAAATAGTGCCATGGGATCTTTTAGGTCCACCTGGTAAATTCAGTGCGGCACCTCATTGAGCACCCGCCAAAAACAACGTCTGGATAAACAGTGGGTCCAGGCTTGCAGAGTCGGTAACTGGTGGCTACTTAACGGGATGAGGAAGCGTTTCACTCGGAGGTCACAGTCAGTGCAACGTTTACACACAGCTCGGTGCGTGAGCCTCCCAGTTTGCAGTGGCAGACAGACAGAACAGTACAGGTTGAAAACAAGTGGTTTTGAAAACTTTAATGGGTGCATTACTATGCCGCGCCTTTAAGACTCGGCTGTTGCTGGGGTCTGACTCAGAGTTCCGCGCATGCGCAATGGGGCTGCAAAATTTACCAACCAATCTTTCATTATCAACGCCCCCCCACCACCCCACCCCCCCGCCCCCAGATCTGCTGTGCAACGGCTGATTTAGTGCCTCGTCAGCTCTTCGACCAATTCTGACATATGTCTGGGCAGGAGGCGCAAACTTTTTCATGGCGCTAAAAGTACCGCTCCGTCTGGATTAACGCCACAACAGAGGCACGACCGAATTTCTCCAAAAGGGTCCATGTGGCTGAAGGCTGCCAGAGCTGAGGAATCAAACCCAGCCTGGCGACAATGCCGTCAGGTGATTGGTGGGAGGGAGGGTTGCTGAGTCTGGATGGACATATTCCTGGAGGTTTCATCACATGACCGCTGTCTCCACTTGCTCTCTGCCGCTCCCCCGCCACACACACACTCCTGCCATTGATCACTTGACAAGTCCCCCCCTCCTCTGCATGCCCCCATCCCATGGACAATTGGAAAGTGAAAAGATTCAGTGTCAGCTGTGGCTCAGTGGGGAGCACTCTCACCTCTGACTCTGAACGTTATGAGTTCAAGTCCCACTTCAGAGACTTGAGCACGTAAATGTAGCTTGACACTCCCAGTGCAGTGTTGAGGGAGCGCTGCACTGTCGGAGGTGCCATACTTTGGATGAGATGTTAAACCGAGGCCCTGTCTGCTCTCTCAGGTGGATGTAAAAGATCCCATGGCACTATTTCGAAGAAGAGCAGGGGAATTATCCCCGGTGTTCTGGCCAATATTTATCCCTCAATCAACATAACAAAAAAACAGATTATCTGGTCATTATCACAATGGTGTTTGTGGGAGCTTGCTGTGTGCAAGTTGGCTGCTGCATTTCCTACATTACAACAGTGACTACACTCCAAAAGCACTTCATTGACTGTAAAGCGCTTTGGAGCATCCGGTGGTCGTGGAAGGCGCTATATAAATGCAAGTCTTTCTTTTCTTTTCGTTACCCAATTGGATGATTCTTGGTTGTCAGTCAAACATACTTTTTTCCCATTTCTTATATTTTTAGAACGAATAAAAAACATTTTAGAAAACGCATCATTTTTGTTTGAATGTCCTGATGATTTTGTTCCCCTGGGTTGCCCAGTGAAGCGATATTAATCTTTAATTCCTGGGAACCCCAGGACACTGTGCAGGGTTGGTAACCCAAGTGGGAGGGAGGGAGGGATGGAGGGGCTGGAATTGATGTGAAAAGGATTTTGTAAAATGGAGGGCAAGTGAGCCAATTCCAAGTGCATCAACACAGCCGGTGTACATGTGAGCGCTGGTGGGAACACACGGTAAACATTGGGGCTGATTACTTCCCAGTCAGCAGGACTGTTCCCAGGTCACTCGGCTCGGCCTGACTGTCAATCAGCAACTTTTAATGAAGCATTTTGCAGGTCACTGGCCTTTCAGCTCTTATCTGACTCTGAGGGCCCAAGTTTCGGGCCGCACCTAGAACGACGCAGCCCCGACCTGGACGCCCGTTTTTCGCGCCAGAAGGTGCGCCTAAAAAATACTTACCGATTCTCTGGCTCCCTGGAGCTGGGCGCGGCACAGCATGAGCTGTGGGGGGCTGAGCCAGGTCCCTGCACTGAAAACAGTGCCGGGACCTCTGTACAGGCGCGCTACAGTGGGCGCGCATGTGCAGTAGCTCCAGGCACCCAAAACTGTGGGAGGGACCCGAAGCATGCAGCCCCTAGCCCTGGCCAAATGGCCTCACTGGGGCGGCGTGGATCAGGCTGCACCTCCCACGCCCAGCTCCTGCTTCCTCCCTTCAGCTGGCTCTCTCAAACACCCCCCACCCCCCAGCTCCCGCTCCGACTCCCCACCCCCGGACCCAACCCCCGCGCCCCCCCCCCCCCACCGGACCCGACCCGACCCGTGGCCACCTACCTTAAAATCCGGTGCTGGGGGCGGGCCCCGCCCGAAGTCTTGGGCCCGACTGGGCCCCGCCCATTCAGCCTCCCTCCCCTCTCCTCTCTCTCCTCCCTCCCTCCCTTCTCCCAATCCCTCCCTTCTCCCCCCCTCCCTCTCCATCTGCCCCCTCCCCTCCCTCCTTCCCTCTCTCCCTCCCTCCCCCCTGCTCCTCCCTCTCTACCCCCTCTCTCCAACGCCCTCCCCTCCACGCCCCTCCTCCCCCTCCCCTCGCTGTCAGAACACAGGCACTGACAGACAGAGAGTGAAAGAGACACACACAGACAGACAGAGAGATAGAGACACTGACAGAGACACACAGGGGGGTGCTGGGGGAGCCGTCCCAGCACGCTGTTGAAGGGCTCCCGGTGCTGCAGTCAGTAAGTAGAAAATGTTTTATTTATTGATTTTTTTAAAAAAATTATTTTTTATTAATTTTTTTTGATTGATTTATTGCTTGATTTATTGATGTATTTATCATTTATTATTAATGATGGTTCCTTATTTGTAAAACTGATGTGTTTAATGTTTGTAAACTTCCCTTTAAACTCTCCGCCCATTCCCTACGCCTGATTTGTAACCTATGCCTGATTTTCTAAGTGTAGACAAGGTTTTGCTGAGTGTACAAAAATCTACACTTACTCCATTCTAAGTTAGTTTGGAGTAAGTTTTCACTGCCTAAACTTTCAAAACGGGCATAAGTGGCCGGACACGCCCCCTTTTGAAAAGAAAATCTGTTCCAAACTGAAACTGTTCTAACTGACTCGAACTGGAGCAAACTAAATGCTGAGAATTGCAATTTCTAAGATACTCCATTCTAAACCAGTTGCTCCAAAAAAAAACAGGAGCAACTCAGGCCGAAACTTGGCCCCTGAGGGTGGTATTCAATCTTTATGTAAAAAATAAAATCTCGAACAATTCTTAGAAATTTGGCATTCAAACCCATGAATGAAACATTCATTCCAGACAAATTATATAACCGTACTTCTCTGGTGTTCTTCCAAAGTAAAATTCTTTTGCATTGCAGGAAATGACTGTCTGTAAATTTCCACAGGGATGTGTGTGTGTGTGAGGACACAATCCGGTCTGGCAGGAAGTCCGACTGCTTTGTAGTATCCACAATAATAATCTAATGACACAGAGTGAAATAAGGGATTTCTCTTCTATTTTCAGCTGGATGTATTTTCTGACGTTAGCTCACTGGCCAGGGTGCTGTAATGTACTTACTGCATGGGTTCTTTGCTTAAGCAATAGAAACATAGAAACATAGAAACTAGGTGCAGGAGAAGGCCATTCGGCCCTTGGGGCCTGCACCACCATTCAATAAAATCATGGCTGATCATTCCTTCAGTACCACTTTCTTGCTTTCTCTCCATACCCCTTGATCCCCTTAACCATAAGGGCCATATCTAACTCCCTCTTGAATATATCCAGTGAACTGGCATCAACAACTCTCTGCAGCAGGGAATTCCACAGGTTAACAACTCTCTGAGTGAAGAAGTTTCTCCTCCTCTCAGTCCTAAATGGCCTACCCCTTATCCTAAGACTATGTCCCCTGGTTCTGGACTTCCCCAACATCGGGAACATTCTTCCTGCATCTATCCTGTCCAGTCCCGTCAGAATCTTATGCGTTTCTATGAGATCCCCTCTCATCCTTCTAAACTCCAGTGAATAAAGGCCCAGTTGATCCAGTCTCTCCTCATATGGCAGCCCAGCCATCCCTGGAATCAGTCTGGTGAACCTGTGCTGCACTCCCTCAATAGCAAGAACATCCTTCCTCAGACTAGGAGACAAAAACTGAACACAATATTCCAGGTGAGGCCTCATTAAGGCCCTGTACAGCTGCAGTAAGACCTCCCTGCTTCTAAATTCAAATCCCCTAGCTATGAAGGCCAACATACCATTTGCCTTCTCTACTGCCTGCTGTACCCGCGTGCCCACTTTCAGTGACTGATGAACCATGACACCCAGGTCTCGTTGCACCTCCCCTTTTCCTAGTCTGCCGCTATTCAGATAATATTCTGCCTTCGTGTTTTTGCCCCCAAAAATGGATAATCTCACATTGATCCACATTATACTGCATCTGCCATGTATTTGCCCACTCAACTAACCTGTCCAAGTCACCCTGCAGCCTCTTAGCGTCCTTCTCACAGCTCACACTGCCACCCAGTTTAGTGTTATCCACAAACTTGGAGATATTACACTCTATTCCTTCATCTAAATCGTTAATGTACATTGTAAAGAGCTGGGGTCCCAGCACTGAGCCCTGTGGCACTCCACTAGTCACTGCCTGCCATTCTGAAAAGGACCCATTTATCCCGACTCTCTGCTTCCTGTCTGCCAACCAGTTCCCTATCCACGTCAGTATATTACCCGCAATACCATGTGCTTTGACTTTGCACACCAATCTCTTGTGCGGGACCTTGTCAAAAGCCTTTTGAAAGTCCAAATACACCACATCTACTGGTTCTCCCTTGTCCACTCTGCTAGTTACATCCTCAAAAAATTCCAGAAGATTCGTCAAGCATGATTTCCCTTTCATAAATCCATGCTGACTTGGTCCGATCCTGTCACTGCTTTCCAAATGCGCTGCTATTTCATCCTTAATGATTGATTCCAACATTTTCCCCACTACTGATGTCAGGCTAACTGGTCTATAATTATCCGTTTTCTCTCTCCTTCCTTTTTTAAAAAGTGGTGTTACATTAGCTACCCTCCAGTCCATAGGAACTGATCCAGAGTCGATAGACTGTTGTAAAATGCATCCATTATTTCTAGGGCCACTTCCTTAAGTACTCTGGGATGTAGACTATCAGGCCCCGGGGATTTATCAGACTTCAATCCCATCAATTTCCCTAACACAATTTCCCGCCTAATAAGGATATCCTTCAGTTCTTCCTTCTCACTAGACCCACTGTCCCCTAGTACCTTCAGAAGGTTATTTGTATCTTCCTTCGTGAAGACAGAACCTAAATATTGGTTCAATTGGTCTGCCATTTCTTTGTACCCCATTATAAATTCACCTGAATCCGACTGCAAGGGACACACGTTTGCCTTTATTATTCTTTTTCTTTTCACATATTTATAGAAGCTTTTGCAGTCAGTTTTTATATTCCCTGCAAGCTTCCTCTCATACTCTATTTCCCCCCTCCTAATTAAACCCTTAGTCCTCCTCTGTTGAATTCTAAATTTCTCCCAGTCCTCAGGTTTATTGCTTTTTCTAGCCAATTTATATGCCTCTTCCTTGGCTTCAACACTATCCTTAAATTTCTTTGTTAGCCACGGTTGAGCCACCTTCCCCGTTTTATTTTTACTCCAGACAGGGAAGAATAATTGCTGAAGTTCATCCATGTGATCTTTAAATGTTTGCCATTGCCTATCCACCATCAACCCTTTGAGTATCCTTTGCCAGTCTATTCTAGCCAATTCACGCCTCATACCGTCGAAGTTACCTTTCCTTAAGTTCAGGACCCTAGTTTCCGAATTAATTTTGTCACTCTCCATCTTTATAAGGAATTCTAACATATTATGGTCACTTTTTCCCAAGGGGCCTCGCACAACAAGATTGCTAATTAGTCCCTTCTCATTACACATCACCCAGTCTTGGATGGCCAGCTCACTGGTTGGTTCCTCGACATATTGGTCTAGAAAACCATCCCTAATACACTCCAGGAAATCCTCCTCCACCGCATTGCTACCAGTTAGGTTAGCCCAATCAATATGTAGATTAAAGTCGCCCATGATTACTGCTGTACCTTTATAGGATAGCAATACATTGCTATCAAGAACTACTTGTGTTTTTAACAAAGGTTTTACAATCACACTACACATTACCAATTCATTCATCAGGCTCACAACCACCTACCTCATCGTGGATCCCCCGAACCAAACTGGCTGGGGTTTTATTGAGTCTTGTGAACATCATGTGACTGGCTAAGCCACTCACAATGCAACAGCTCAACAGCGATTTTAAGTTGTCAACAGTGCCACAATTATTTTGTGTAAAACCATAAATCAAGTTCCCCGTTATTAACGGGGGGCATTAAAATCGACAATTAAACCAATTAACTTTTAACCAGAAACTTAAATTAAATTAAAATTTGGTTTCCGGGGGTGATGATGCACTCCAATCCCTCCGGTGCCCACCTCTCGCAGAAGGCCGTGAGCGTACCGGTGGAGCAACAGCTCTACAATTATTTTGTTGTAAACTAATAATCAAGTGCCCCCTGATTAAAGTGGGGGTGGGCGCGGGGGGGAGGGCACAGTCCAAAGAACTTTTCAAGTGCCCTTTGTTTTTTTTTGGTTTTTTTGAGGGCACAAAAACACAAATTATACAAGTGCCCCCTGGCTAAAAGGCGGGGGGGGCACTAAAACCTAAATTTCTCCCAGTCCTCAGGTTTGTTGCTTTTTCTAGCCAATTTATATGCCTCTTCCTCGGCTTTTACACTATCCTTACATTCCTTTGTTAGCTATGGTTGAGCCACCTTCCCAGTTTTATTTTTACTACAGACAGGGAGGAACAATAGCTGAAGTTCATCCATGTGATCTTTAAATGTTTGCCACTGTTTATCCACCGTCAACCATCACGGGCACTAAAATATAGACAAATTAAACTTTAAACATTAAAGATCAAATTACAATTTGTTTGCTGGGGGTAACGATGCACTCCAGTCCCTCCGGCGCCCACCTCTCGCGGAAGGCCGCGAGCGTACCGGTGGACACCGCATGCTCCATCTACAGTGACACCCTGGCTCGGATGTAACCACAGAAGAGAGGCAGGCAGTCGGGCTGAAAGACTCCCTCGACCGCCCGCTGCCTGGACCGGCTGATGGCTCACTTGGCCGTGCCCAGGAGCAGTCCTACGAGGAGGCCTTCCGACCTACCCGCTCCCCTCCACACAGAGTGTCCAAAGATCAGGAGTGTGGGACTGAAGTGCAACCAGAATTTGAGGAACAGCCCCTTCAGATATTGGAAGAGGGGCTGCAACCTCTCACACACAACATATACATGGAACACGGACTCTTCCAGACCGCAGAAATTGCAGGCGGCCTGGGAGCCCATAAACCGACTTAAAAATTTATTGCACGGGACTGCTCCGTGCAATACCCTCCAGGCCAAGTCCCCAATAAATAGAGGGAGGACTCTCACGTAGAGTGCACTCCATTGGGGACCCCCGCCTCCTCCGGACGGCAAGATGGTACGCCATGGCGTGTCCGGACGGCAGACGAGGATGGCAAGGTGGAGAGTGTGCAGGAGCAGCCCGTACAGGAAACCTCTCCATGCAGAACTGAAAAGCACGGAGGCGATTTCCCCGAGGCGGCTCAAGTTGTGAGGCGCCGGCTCCCGAGGGAGGTTTCGGGGCTTGGCGCCGATGAGGAATTCCGTCAACAGCTCTACAAACCTGTGAGCATCCTCACAGGTGCATACACTACAGCGGGTAAAGGCACTGGGGGTTGCAGCATCGATCCACACAGCCCGCAAGATTTCGGGCTTGATCGCTGGTCTGTGCGGAGTTTGTCGATGGCAGGTAGGACTCCGTGGTTGTCGCAGTGCCCTTTCGTCTTGGGATCCTGACCCCTGCCCAGTGACCTCGGCTGGAAAGTGCAGATTTATACATGGGCAGGGGACAAGGACAGGGTTGTGTTGCCCTTTGTGTGGATAAGCTCGCAGCCACTTAGTTAGTGGGCTCTGACGTGAAGATTGGCTTGGGGTAGGGCTGCTGCTACTTATGGAGCTAAATCCCAGCAAGACTCAACATCTGCAAGACTCAGAATGTATTTCAGCGACAGTGGAGCGATGTGAAGCAAATCTGATCTCGCTCTTACCTACAAGTTTATCTTGAGATGGCCGTGGATGAAATCCCTGCTTTCCAACTATGCTATTGCTTAATTAATTTTGACGGACAAGATAGGGGTGGCACGTTCCCTTTCCTGAAGGCCATTAATGAACCCGTTGGGTCACTAGAACAATCTGGAAGTTTCCGTGAGTGACAGCACACAAATTGCCAGGCTGACTGAATTCAGTTCCACAAATTACCTTAAGTAGGATTTGAACTCATAAATCACAAGGTTGCTGGGCCCATACCATAACCACCTGCACATGCACTGGTCCTGAAGATGCTGGTTGTTACTGGGATACAGACCACATGGGAGCCCTCCAAAACCTCAGCCTCGCAGCCGTTCTTCATATATTTAAAGAAAGACTTGGATTTATATAGCACCTTTCACGACCACCAGACATGTCAAAGCACTTTACAGCCAATGAAGTACTTTTTGAAGTGTTGTCACTGTTGTAATGTAGGAATATATATATATATATATATATATATATATATATAAATATGTATATGTACACGAGACTGGACATGTTGAGTGTCAGATAGCTGTTCAACTATGGGGGTATCATAATTTGGTGCAATCCCACCCTCACCTGAGGCACACCTGCACACGTTCCAGCGAAGATTACTGGATAGCAATCAGGAGCAGGAACCATGGCATATTTTCTACAGCCCACGAGTGCTGAGGCCAATTGTATACCTCCTCTAATGCCCCAGCAAGATCAGCTAACTGACCACAGGCTAAGAATTGGCTCCATAATCCCTTAATACACTTGGCTATAAAAAATCTACTGCTCTCAGATTTAACATTATTAATTGAGCGAGTATCTGCTGCATTTTGTTGGAGAGAGTGCCCCACTCCTACCATGCTTTGTGTGAAGGCGTGTTTCCTAACGTCTCTCCTGAGTGGCCTGCTTCTGATTTTCAGGTTATGTCCCGTTGTCCTCGACTCCCCCACCAGTTTCTCTCTATCTGCCCTAGCAATTCCTTTGAAAATCTTAAAACCTCAATCAGATCACCCCTGAGCCTTCTATAGTCCAGGGAACACATGCCTGGTTTATGTAATCTCTTCTCATAATCTAACCCTGCATTCTGGTGAATGCTCTCCTTCCAAGGCCAATACCATGCGGTGCCCAGAACTGTACACAGTGCTCCAGATGTGGTCCAACCAGGGCTTTTGATATATTTTTTGTACCTGCCCACGAGCTTTTAGTGATGTTTAGTAATATATTGGCCTTGGAGGGGATGCAGCGCAGGTTCACCAGAATGATACCGGGGCTAAAAGGGTTAAATTATGAGGACAGGTTGCACAGACGGGGCTTGTAATCTCTTGAGTTTTGAAGATTAAGGGGTGATCTAACTGAGGTGTATAAAATGATAAAGGGAATCAATTGGGTGGATAACAAGAAACTATTTCCTCTGGTGGGTAGTCTAGAACAAGGGGGTGCAACTTTAACATTAGAGCAGGGTCTTTCAGTGGTGATGCCATGAAGCACTTGTTTTACACAAAGCATAGGTGATATATTTTGGTAGGAAGAGTGATGAGACAAGCAATGTTGAATGGTACAATATGAATGAAAGAATGAAAGAATGAAAGAAAGAAAGACAGACTTGGATTTATACAGCACCTTTCATGACCGCTGGATATCCCAAAGCACTTTACAGCCAATGAAGTATCGTTAGTTTTGTAACGCAGAAGCCAATTTGCGCACAGTAAGCTCCCACAAACAGCAAGGTGATAAATTGTTTTAGATGCTGATTCAGGGATTGGCTAGGACACCAGGTATAATTCCCCTGCTCTTCTTCAAAATAGTGTCTTAGGATCTTTTACATGCAACTGATAAAGGACAAGGCCTCAGTTTAATGTCTCATCTGAAAAATGGCACCTCCGACACTCACTCAGTACTGCACAGTTGTATCAGCCTAGATTTATGTATTTAAGTCTCTGGAGTGGGACTTGAACCCACAACCTGCTGTTTCAGAGACAAGAGTGCTGCCCACTGAGCCACAGCTGACACTTATAGGTTAGGGTGGAAAGAACAGAGAGACCTGGGGGGGGGGGGGGGGAGGTTTGTGCACAAATCTTTGAAAGTGGCAGGCCAAGTTTCCAAAGCAGTTAATAAAGCACATGGGATCCTGGGTTTTATAAACAGAGGCAGAGAATACAAAACCAGGGAGTTATGTTAAACCTTAGTGTGGAGTGGACCCAGCTGGAATATTGTATCCAATTCTGGGCACTGCACTTTAGGAAGGACGTGAAGGCTTTGGAGAGGGTACAGAGGAGATTTACTCGAATGGTTCCAGGGATGAGGGATTACAGTTACGTGGATAGACTGGAGAAGTTGGAATTGTTCTCCTTAGAGCAGAGAAGGCCAAGAGGAGATTTAATAGAGATGTTTAAAATCACAAAGGGTTTAGATAGAGTAAATAAAGTGAAACTGTTTCCAGTGGGTGAAGGGTCAATAACCAGGGGGCATGGATTTAAGGTGACTGGTAAAAGAACCAGAGGAGACATGAGCAAAAACATTTTTGCACAACGAGTGGTCAGCATTTGGAATGCACGGCCTGATAGGGGGGTGGATACAGATTCAATCGTAGGCTTCAAAAGGGAATTGAATAAATACTTGAAAGAGAAAAATTGCACGGATATGGGGAAAGAGCGGGGGAGTAGGACTAACTGGATTGCCCTTTGAAAGGGCCAGCACAGAGTCGATGGGTCAAACGGCCTCCTTTGGTGCTGTACTGTTCTATTCTTTCCAAGGCCAATATATTCTTTCTAAGGTGCAGTGCCCAGAATGGTACAAAATACTCCATATATAGTCTAATCATATAGGTGTCACCTATGGCTCAGTGTGTAGTATTCTCACCTCTGAATCAGCAGGTTGTGGGTGCAAATCCCACTATGAACTTGAGCACAAAAATCTAAGCTGACATTCCAGTGGAGTACTGAGGGAGTGCTGCACAGTTGGAGGTGCTATCTTTTGGATGAAACATTAACCATTAAACTGACATGTCTGCTCTCTCAGGTGGACGTAAAAGACCCCATGGCACTATTTCGAAGAAGAACAGGGAAGTTATCTCCGGTGTCCTGGCCAATATTTATCCCTCAATCATGCATTGTTGTTTGTGGCAGCTTGCTGTGTGCAAATTGGCTGCTGCATTTCCGACATTAAAACAGTGAGTACACTTCAAATAGTACTTCATTGGGACGTCCGATGGTCATGAAAGGTGCTATATAAATGCAAGTCTTCCTTTTTTTTAATCAGGGCTTAGTATAGCTGTTGCAAAAATTCCTCCCCTTTATATTCTAGCTCTCTACTTATAAAGGCTAACATTCCATTAGTCTTTTTGATTATTTTTTGTACCTGACCACAATATTTTAGTGATCTGTGTACATGAACCCTTGAACCTCTTTGGACCACCACTGTTCCTAGCTTTTCACCATTTGCACAGGATTGCATGGGATATACGGCACAGAAACAGGCCATTTGGCCCAATCAGTCCATGTCAGTGTTTATGCTCCACTCGAGCTTCCTCCCGTCTTTCCTCATCTAACTCTATCGACGTAACCCTCTATTCCCTTCTCCCCCATATGCTTGTCCAGCCTCCCCTTAAATACATTCGCTTCAACCACTCCCTGTGGTAGCGAGTTCCACATTCTCACCACTCTTTGGGTAAAGAAGTTTCTTCTGAAATCTCTGTTGGATTTCTTGGTGACTATCTTATATTAATGGCCTCTAGTTATGTTCTTCCCCACAAGTGGAAACATTCTCTCTGTATCCACTCTATCAAAACCTTTCAGAATTTTAAAGACCTCTATTAGGTCACCCCTCAGCCTTCTGAGAAAAGAGACCCAGCCTGTTCATCCTTTCCTGATATGTATACCCTCGCATTTCTGGTATCATCCTTGTAAATCTTCTCTGCACCCTCTATATCCTTTTTATAATATGGTGACCAGAATTTAAATGACATTCGGATCTATCTGTTTTGGTCAAAAAGTCTTACCAAATCTTGATGCAGTGGCAGTGGTGCTGGAGGAATGAAAGCCTTTGCAAAAGGACAAAGACTAAGAAACGATGATAAGAACATAAGAACATAAGAAATAGGAACAGGAGTAGGCCATACGGCTCCTCGAGCCTGCTCCGCCATTCAATAAGATCATGGCTGATCTGATCATGGACTCAGCTCCATTCCTTGCCCGCTCCCCATAACCCCTTATCCCCTTATCGTTTAAGAATCTGTCTATTTCTGTCTTAAATTTATTCAATGTCCCAGCCTCCACAGCTCTCTGAGGCAGCGAATTCCACAGATTTACAACCCTCTGAGAGAAGAAATTTCTCCCCATCTCTGTTTTAAATGGGCGACCCCTTATTCTAAGATCATGCCCTCTAGTTCTAGTCTCCCCCATCAGTGGCAACATACTCTCTGCATCCACCTTGTCAAGCCCCCTCATAATCTGATACGTTTCGATAAGATCACCTCTCATTCTTCTGAATTCCAATGAGTAGAGGCCCAACCTATTCAACGTTTCCTCATAATTCAACCCCCTCATCCCCGGGATCAACCTAGTGAACCTTCTTTGAATTGCCTCCAAAGCAAGTATATCCTTTCGTAAATATGGAAATCAAAACTGCACGCAGTATGCCAAGTGTGGCCTCACCAATATCCTGTATAGCTGAAGCAAGACTTCTGCTTTTATACTCCATCCCCTTTGCGGTAAAGGCCAAGATTCCATTGGCCTTCCTGATCACTTGCTGTACCTGCATACTATCTGTTATATATGTGGACTTGTATTTACTCTGTACATCCACCAGAGGGATCATTCCCTGGAGTCCCAAGGGATCCCATAATCCCTTGGGAGCACAGGTACTTAAGAAGGCTTCACAGGTTGGAGAGACACTCTGGAGACCTGCAATAAAAGACTATGGTCACACTTTACTTTGAGCTCAGTGTTCAGTCTGACTCTTTCTCCATACACAACAACTGGTGACGAGATACAGATAGCGAACCCAAAGATGCAGAGAACAGTGGGCATCCTGGAGAAATTTTCAGAGGGAGATGATTGGGAAACTTTTGTGGAGCAACTCGACCAATACTTCATGGCCAACGAGCTAGATGGGGAAGAGAGCGCTGCCAAACGAAGGGCAATCCTCCTCACCGTCTGTGGGGCACCAAGGTATGGCTTCATGAAGAATCTGCTCACTCCAGCAAAACCCACGGAGAAATCGTACGACGATTTGTGCACACTGGTCCGAGAGCATTTGAACCCGAAGGAAAGCGTTCTGATAGCGAGGTACAGGTTCTACACCTACAAAAGGTCTGAAGGCCAGGAAGTGGCGAATTACGTCGCCGAGCTAAGGCGCCTTGCAGGACATTGCGAATTTGAAGGACATTTGGAGCACATGCTCGGAGACTTTTTTGTACTTGGCATTGGCCACGAAACCATACTTCGCAAACTTTTGACTGTAGAGACCCCAACCTTGAGTAAGGCCATAGCGATAGCCCAGGTGTTCATTGCCACCAGTGACAATACGATGCAAATCTCTCAGCACACAAGTGCTGCTACAAGTACTGTGAACAAAGTGATGTTGTTTTCGAATCGTGACGTATAGGGCAGGTCACACATACCTGCAGCTGCATGTCTGCAGATGACTCAGAGTCCACCATCAAGGGTGATGAATGCAAGGCCATTAACACATTGTTGGCGCTGCGGGGTGATCATCGCTTCCATTTATGCCGATTCAAAGGATATGTTTGCAAGGGCTGTCGAACAATGGGACACCTCCAACAAGTGTGCAGGCAAGCTGCTAAGCCTGTTAAACCTGCAAAAGCACCATGTTGCAGAGGAGGATCACAACAAAACAGAGCCTCAGATAGAGGAGGCAGAGATACATGGGGTGCACACATTCACCATGAATTGTCCCCTGATAATGCTGAATGTTGAACTAAATGGACTCCCAGTGTCAATGGAGCTGGACACGGGTGCAAGACAGTCCATCGTGGGCAAAAAGACTTTTGAAAGATTGTGGTGCAACAAGGCCACAAGGCCAGTCTTAACTCCAATTCGCACAAAGCTAAGAACTTACACAAAAGACCTGATTCCTGTAATCGGCAGTGCTACCGTAAACATCTCCTACGATGGAGCGGTGCACAAGCTACCACTCTGGGTGGTACCGGGTGATGGTCCCACGCTGCTCGGCAGGAACTGACTGGGAAAGATACTCTGGAACTGGGACGACGTCCGAGCACTATCGCCCACTGACGACACTTCGTGTACCCAGGTCTTAAACAAATTTCCTTCGCTGGTCAAACCAGGCATCGGGAAATTCCAAGGAGCAAAAGTGCAGATCCACCTAATTCCGGGGGCGCGACCCATCCATCACAAGGCGAGAGCAGTACCACACATGATGAGAGAAAGGGTTGAGATCAAGCTAGACCGGCTACAAAGAGAGGGCATCATTTCACCGATCGAGTTCAGCGAGTGGGCCAGTCCTATTGTCCTAGTCCTCAAGGGAGACGGCACCGTCAGAATCTGTGGGAATTACAAAGTAGCTGTCAATCGTTTCTCCCTGCAAGACCAATACCCACTACCAAAAGCCAACGACCTCTTTGCAACGCTGTCAGGAGGAAAGACGTTCATGAAGTTGGATCTGACTTCAGCCTACATGACGCAGGAGCCGGAGGAATCATCGAAGGCCCTCACCTGCATCAAAACGCACAAAGGTCTTTTTGTTTATAACTGATGCCCGTTTGGAATCTGATCAGCGGCGGCGATATTCCAGAGAAACATGGAAAGTTTACTGAAGTCGGTCCCGCACACCGTGGTCTTCCAGGACAACATCTTGGTCACAGGTCGGAACACAGTCGAGCATCTGCAGAACCTGGAGGAGGTTCTTAGTCGACTCAACCGCATGGGGCTCAAGTTAAAATGCTCGAAGTGCGTTTTCCTGGTGCCTGAAGTGGAGTTCCTGGGAAGGAGTATTGCGGCGGACAGCATCAGGCCCACCAACGCGAAGACGGAGGCAATCGAAAACGCACCGCTGCCACAGAACGTGATGGAGCTGCGGTCGTTTCTGGAACTCTTGAACTACTTTGGTAACTTCTTACCGGGTCTCAGCATCCTGCTAGAACCACTTCATGTCTTACTACGAAAAGGGGGCGAATGGGTTTGGGGCAAAAGCCAAGAAAATGCCTTTGTAAAAGCGAGAAAATTGTTATGCTCAAACAAATTGCTTGTGTTGTATGATCCATGTAAGCGTCTGGCACTAGCATGTGTTGCGTCGTCATATGGCGTCGCGTGTGTATTGCAACAAGTTAATGATTTCGTGAAGCTGCAACCAGTTGCTTATGCATTCAGGAGTCTGTCTAAGGCCGAGAGAGCCTGCAGCATGATTGAAAAAGAAGCGTTAGTGTGTGTCTATGGGGTAAAGAAAATGCATCAATACCTGTTTGGGCTAAAATTCGAATTGGAAACAGTCCACATGCCACTTATATCCCTGTTTTCCGAGAGAAAAGGAATAAATACCAACGCAACGACTTGCATCCAGAGATGGGCACTCATGTTGTCCGCATACAACTACGCCATCCGCCACAAGCCAGGTACAGAAAACTGTGCCGATGCTCTCAGTAGGCTGCCATTGCCCACCACGGGGTTGGAAATGGCGCAGCCCGCAGATCTAGCCATGGTTATGGAAACATTTGAGAGTGAGCAATCACCTGTCACTGCCCGTCAGATCAAAACCTGGACAAGCCAGGACCCCTTATTATCTCGAGTCAAAAGCTGTGTGCTTCACGGGAGCTGGTCCAGTGTCCCAGTGGAAATACAGGAAGAGATTAAGCCGTTCCAGCGGCGCAAAGATGAAATGTCTATACAAGCAGACTGCCTTCTGTGGGGCAATCGAATAGTGGTCCCCAAGAAGGGCAGAGATACCTTCATCAATGATCTCCACAGTACCCACCCAGGCATCGTATTGATGAAAGCGATAGCCAGATCCCACATGTGGTGGCCCGGTATCCATGCGGACTTAGAGTCCTGCGTTCACAGATGTAATGCTCGCAGTTAAGCAATGTACCCAGGGAGGCGCCGCTAAATTTATGGTCTGGGCCCTCCAAACCGTGGTCTAGGGTACACGTCGACTATGCAAGCCCATTCTTGGGTAAAATGTTCCTTGTGATTGTAGACGCGTACTCCAAGTGGATTGAATGTGAAATAATGTCGACTAGCACGTCCGCTGCCACTACTGAAAGCCTGCGGGCCATAGTGTTGTGCATGGAGAAAGAGTCAGACTGAACACTGTGAGCTCAAAGTAAAGTGTGACCGAAGTCTTTAATTGCAGGTTCCCAGAGTGCCTCTCCAACCTGAGATTGAAGTCAATGATCCTGTATTTGTATTAAATTATGGACAAGGTCCCAAGTGGCTTCCCGGCACTGTCGTGGCCAAAGAGGGGAGCAGGGTGTTTCGGGTCAAACTTTCAAATGGACTCATTCACCGGAAACACTTGGACCAAATCAAACTCAGATTCACGGACTATCCTGAGCAACCCACCTTGGACCCCACCTTTTTTGATCCCCCAACATACACACCAGTGGCAACTGACACCATGGTTAACCACGAAGCAGAACCCATCACCCACAGCAGCCCTGCAGGGCCCAACACACCAGGCAGCCCAGCAAGGCCAGCTGCACAGCAGCTCAACGAGGGTCCAACAAATGATTCAACAACACCAGCTTTCACACCGAGACAATCAACCAGGACAAGAAGGGCCCCAATCGACTCACATTGTAAATAGTTACACTATTGACTTTGGGGGGAATGTTGTTATATATGTGGACTTGTATTTACTCTGTACAGCCACCAGAGGGTTCATCCTCTGTGTCCCAAGGGATCCCATAATCCCTTGGGAGCACAGATATTTAAGGAGGCTTCGCAGGTTGGAGAGGCACTCTGGAGATCTGCAATTAAAGACTTCGGTCACACTTTACTTTGAGCTCACTGTGTTCAGTCTGACTCTTTCTCCATACACAACACTATCCTTTTGTGTTTCATGCTCAAATACCTCCAGGTCCCGCTGTACTGCAGCACTTTGCAATCTTTCTCCATTTAAATAATAACTTGCTCTGATTTTTTTTCTGCCAAAGTCACACTTTCTAACATTATACTCCATCTGCCAAATTTTTGCCCACTCAATTAGGCTGCCTATGTCCTTTTGCAGATTTTTTGTGTCCTGCTCACACATTGCTTTTCCTTCCATCTTTGTATCATCAGCAAACCTAGCTACATTACATTCAGTCCCTTCTTCCAAGTCGTTAATAAAGATTGTAAATAGTTGGGCTCCCAGCACTGATCCCTGCAACACCCCACTAGTTACTGGTTGCCAACCAGAGAATGAACCATTTATCCCGACTCTCTGTTTTCTGTTAGTTAGCCAATCCTCTATCCATGCTAATATATTAGCCCCAACCCCGTGAACTTTTATCTTGTGCAGTAACCTTTTATGTGGCACCTTGTCAAATGCCTTCTGGAAGTCCAAATACACCACATCCACTGGTTCCCCTTTATCTACCCTGCTCATTACATCCTGAAAGAATGATGAAAGAGTACAGAGATAGGAAACCAGAGGAGTATGAAGAACAACCGAAGGAAGGAGAAGATGGCAGCTAGGGGCAGTCAGGTCTGGAGAGAGGGAGTGCTGGAGTTGAGGAGGAAAAATCCCTGGAATAAACAAAGTGTCGACGTTCTGGAGGCAACCAGCAGCATGTAATCTAACTTCAGAAAAAAGCAGAAGGGAAAGGCAAGAACTCAGATGTGCACCAGGGTGAATGAGGAAATTGGAATGGCAGAAAGATGAAGTTAAGGCAGTGGTGAGTTTATTGTGGTCAGCAGGAATCTGGAGCTCACTCATTCCCTTATTTAAAAATCTCTAAACCAAACAACTGATAAAACCAGATATGTAGAGCTCCTAAGCCGAAGAACAAGAGAAGAGTTCTGACGAAGGGTCATTGACCGGAAATGCTGGCTCTGTTTCTCTCTCCTGATGCTGCTTGACCTGCTGAGCATTTCCTCACTGTCTGAGTGAGTACAGAGGAAGCGAATATACCCACGAGACGTTGAAGCGTCCAATCAACGCCTCAATGGAATCCAGATGGCGCCATTGTGTCTGTGGCGCAGCTTCAAATGCTGCCTAACGCCCGGATGTTGAGGCCCCATTAACTGCCCACTTACCGCCTTCAGGTAAGTGTGCAAAGCCATGATTTACCGCTGCAATCCACTTTACAGCCGGCAAAAACTGTATCCCACGATTCAGGGCCGTGCCTAACGCCTGCCGTTAAAATATCCAGTCAGCCAGTGACACCGCCTCAAAAACAGCAAGATCCAATTTCAGCCCCTAAATCTTTATAAATCACAATTGTGATCCTCAATTGTGGCCAATTCTGGGCACCGCACTTGAGGAAGGATGTCACGGCCTTGGAGAGGGTGCCGGGGAGATTTACTAGAATGGTGCCGGGGGTGGGGGACTTCAGTTATGTGGAGACTGGAGAAGCTGGGGTTGTTCTACTCAGAGGGAGAAAGTTAAAGGGAGATTTGATAGAGGTGTTCAAAATCATGAAGGGTTTTGATAGAGTAAAGAAGGAGAAACTGTTTCCAGTGGCAGAAGGGTCAGTAACCAGAGGGACACAGATTGAAGGTCATTGTCAAAACAACCAGCGGGGGGATGAGGAGAGGTTATTTTACAGAGCGAGTTGTTGTGCCTGAAAGGTGGTGAAAGCAGATTCAATAGTAATTTTGAAAAGGAAATTGGGGGCCAAAATTCACGTCCCCAAAGGGATGGCTACCGCGGGGTTTGGGCGGTCGATCGAGAAAAACGATGGGCCGCCGTGGTCGGGTGTTTTTCCCTCCCCGAACCATATTTAGCTCGGGGGGATGGGGGAGGGGGGGGGTAATTTGAGCGGTGCGCACTTCCGCCAGAAAGGATGGGGTGAAGCCGCGGCAAAGGAACGTTTGCAGCAGGACCTCAGCAGCGCGGCCACGACAGCGAAATTGAGCATCGAAAAGGTAGGATTTTTCCCAGCTGTGCCCCTGTGAGGTTTTCCAGCCGGTGCACGAAAGCGATACCACTGGAGTGGTGCCGCGATCGGGTCCGTTTGGTCGGGAAATAGTTTTATTACTTATTGGTGCTTTTATTTCAGATTCCAGCATTCGCTGTATTTTGCTTTTGAAATACTTTTATTAATTGTTTTGGCTCCATTAAACCCGCTGAGTGCTGCTCAGAGGTTTGCACATTCCCCTGTACTTTTGTACAACTTTCAGGTCTGACTCTTTAGTGGAGGCCTGTGGGCTGCAGAGACCTGCTTGTCAGGGTTCACCCTGAGGATGGGCTCAGTGTTGGGAGGGCGACACCTGGTACACCTGGTCAAAAGCAGGGCAGCACGAAGGAGAAGGTGTCACCTTCAGCACCGTGCAGACAGGCAGCGGGCAAGGGAGGCAGCAGCCATGATTCGTTCATTCTGCACCCGACCAGTGTGCCTGCCCGAATCAGGATTGTGGTTGGCTGCTTGGGGACAAGGGATATCCCCTGTTCACTTTGCTGCTCACTCCACTGCGGAACCTCAGGACAGCGCCAGAGCATGCGTACAATGATGCTCATTGTGTCATCAGGTGCATCATCGAGCAGTGCATAGGCATCCTACACTCCAAAAGTTCTTCATTGGCTGTAAAGCGCTTTGAGAAGTCCAGAAGGTGCTGTATAAATTAAAGTCTTTCTGTCTTTTAGGTGGTCCTAGGTTTACTCCTCATAAACCGTGGGAGGGGTTTTGGCCAAGAAACTTGCCCAGCTACTTACTCCACTTCCAGGGTGATGAGCAACAAAGTGAGTCAGTTGGAACCCTTAGTCTCAATGACCCTTTACCTCTCTGGCAAAAATCCAACACGGTTGCGGACAAAACTGTAACAGTACACTGGGGACATCAGGTGCTGTATCCCATTGTTCAGCTCATTGTTCACGAAATGCCTCGGGCAGATATTCTGTGATCATCCCTTACAATGTCATCGAACCCATGATTGATGAAGATATTGAGTCGGATGCATAGCAGTAGACAATCGCCACACTCCTCTTTAGAGCGGAATAGGTTTAATGCGAGTCTCCTGTCTCTGCTAATATCGATCTTGGAGCTGGAGTGGAGCTCTGGATAAATTCCAAGATTTGGCCATGTGCCCTGTAGTTTCCATCTCCTTCATCAGGGCCACAAGAGGCACTGGGTCATAAACCCTGTGAAGATCAATGAAAGCATTGGGATTGCCCTGAGTATGTACGATCCTGCATAAAGCTGCAACCTGCTCTACATATTCCTCACAGCTTTTCCTTTTCTGTTTACGCCAAAGCATTCAAAATAATGCCACAATGCCCAGGCCGACTGCCTTAACAGCCTGTGCTCTCAGCAGGAGTTCGTAAGAACATCAGAAATAGGAGCAGGAGTAGGCCATCTGCCCCCTTGAGCCTTCAATAAGATCATGGCTGATCTGATCTTGGCCTCAACTCCACTTCACTGCCAACTCCCCATAACCCTTGACTCCCTTATCGTTCAAAAATTTGTCTGTCTCCACCTTAAATATATTCAATGACCCAGCCTCCACAGCTCTCTGGGGTAGAGAATTCCAGAGATTCATGACCCTCTGACAAAAGAAATTCCTCCTCACCTCCGTTTTAAATGGGCGACCCCTTATTCTGAAATTATGCTCCTAGTTCTAGATTCCCCCATGAGGGGAAGCATCCTCTCTGCATCTACCCTGTCAAGCCCCCTCAGAATCTTATACGTTTCAATAAGATCACCTCTCATTCCTCTAAACTCAGAGGGCTAGAACCTCTACTTTTTTTGCATGCTTAATGCCCACTTACCGCCCATTTTACCGTTGAAATTACGTATAATGCCCATATATCGGCCATTTTGGCACAAAATGGAAACTGCCGGGCTTTTTTAGGAGACTCCGGGAAAAAATATTACCGCCCGCCCACTTTTTTGGGGCAGAATCAGCAGAATGGGCAAAATCAACGCCCATAACATCACCCAACGTTACTTTCCGCACGGAATTAACGTCGAAATTCAATATGAACGCCCGCCCACTGTTTTTTGTCGCAAAGAGCATATTTACCCAAACTAGCGGCCATGGAGATCGCCCATCATCAATTTCACCACCTCGCACACATATCGCCCACAATATCGCTCGCTCAAAAAAACGCCCACAAAAGTGGAACTAACCGGAACAAACGCCAGCGGTGTGGCTGGCATTTGTTAATCCCACTCTTACATGAGGAACTGATATCCTCTGGTAGGCCTTTGGGGTGGGCTTCCCACGCCCTAGCTGTGTCAAATCACCCCAGTGTAACTCCTGCAGGAAGGAGACATTTACCTCGTCCGAGAACCTCCTGGCTGTTTTCCAGCCTCCAAGTGCTCCTCTCCCACCTCACTGCTCTCTCCAGCATCAGTCTCCACAGTGTGCTGTGATGCCTCCTCCTCTCTCTCCATTATAGGCCAAATTCAGTCAAATATGTGGCTGGTAACAGCTACTTTTTGTTTGCCTACTTGCTGTGAAACTCTAAAGTCTCCCTCCTTCCTCCCAAAGCAGCCACACCACACCCAGCCACGCCTTCAGTCCCTCTGAGCTCCCTCTCTCTCTGTCTCCTCTTTTGCTCATGTCATGATGACCCTTGACTTCCAGAATCGTGGGAATCGAGCGTTGCCATGCCGTTGCTAAGGACGGCCACACTGTGCGGCAGAAGGTCAAAAAAATTTAACGCTACCGTCCATTTGATATTGCTCGCGGTAACAGCCATTTTCAAAAATGTTAACTAAGTGGTTTGATAATGGGCGAGAAGCCGGCGATCTGAAAATCCTTTTTTACTGCCCACGCCGGAAATAACGCCCAATTTTTGGGCGATAACCACAAAAGTGGAGGTTCTAGCCCAGAGTCACAGATACCAACGAGATCGTTATTAGTGTTTATTCTTCCCCTCCCTTCAACAACAACAACTTGCATTTATATAGCACCTTTAACGTAGTAAAACATCCCAAGGCGCTTCTCAAGCGCGTTTTCAGACAAAATATTTCACACTGAGCCACATAACGAGATATTAGGACAGATGCTCAAAAGCTTGGTTTAGGGAGGGGGTTCCAGAGCTTGGGGCCCAGGCAGCTGATGGCACAGTTGCCAATGGTGTACTGATAAAAATCTGGGACGCACAAGGGGCCAGAATTGGAGGAATGCAGAGATCTCGGAGTGTTGGAGGGCTGGATGAGCTCACTGAGATAGGAAGATAGGGGGCCATGGAGGGATTGGAACACAAGGATGAGAATTTTAAAATCTTCTTGATGCTAGAAACCATAACTGAGCCTGGGAGCAGTAAAGATACGTTGCTGGTCCCTGCGCTGATTTATAGCACTGACATAAAAGCACCAACACCCAGCACACACCATCCACACTGAAGGGCAAAGTGAAAGGTTTGAAGATATCAAACAGTGAAGTAGAGTGACAACTGAGCAGGAGGGAGAACAGACAGAAAGTAAAACCCATGCACACATGAAGGTTATGTTCTTATGGGAAAGTGGAGTTGAGGTCAAAGATCAGCCAGGATCTTGTTGAATGGCGGAGCAGGCTCAAGGGGCCATACGGCCTACTCCTGCTCCTATTTCTTATGTTTTTATGTTGAGGGCCTTGAGAAGGAGTGAGAGATAACCCCTCTCAGTTAAAAGGTGAGAGCTTGGTAAAAGAAAGAGAGGGAGACTGAGAAATCTGCATTGGCCTCACAGAGTGACTGGTGAGACATTCCACCCTTTGAGATAAACAGCTGGAGGAGAAAGGGTTAAAGATGAAAATGGACAGAGAGAAAGAACTTGCATTTATATAACGTCTTTCACAACTTCAAGTTACTCATAAGTGGAGGACTGGACACAGCCAGTTAAATATGTTTGGCGTGTAGTCACTGTTATAATGTAGAAAAACACGGCAGCCAATTTGCGCACAGCAAGCTCCCGCAAACAGCAATGTGATAATTGTTGTGTATAGAAGAACTCCACGAGGCTGAGTACTGTGAGCTAAACTTAGTGTGACCTTAGTCTTCTTTATTACAACTCCAGAATGCCTAAACAACATGGCAGCCAACCTTTTATACTGGCCCTGCACGTGTGTGTGCAGGTGACCATTAGCACTCCAACAGTCGCGTCCTCTGGTGGCAAGTATTACATAGTTACATACATAATAATAATGACCAGATAATCTGTTTTTGTGATGTTGATTGAGGGATAAATATTGGCCAGGACACCAGGGATAATTCTCCTGCTCGTCTTCGAAATAGTGCCATGGGATCTTTTGCAAACTGTCGAAATCTCAACCTCCGATAAATGACTCAGACACCTTCAGCTCCAGCAGAAGTTTCTTTAATTTACTTGCTAGCAAGGGAAAGGTCGCACTCAGTCAATGGCTAAGTGAACACCTTAAAAATGGTACAGTTTCACGAGATATTTATACAGTAAAACCAAAGTTATGGCCTCTCCATATGTATTGGCTCTGTCTCGCAGTCAGTGAATACAGATAAAGAATTAATTACTACATCCTTGTCCTGACGTGGTTTTCAGATATTTCCTTTTGTCAGGGTTATTAGATGGCCAGCCGGCCATTACTCGATGAGAGTGTGGTAATGAGCTAATACCTGACTTGCATTGTGTCAGGATTGTCCAGTTTCCTAGTCAGTTATCTTTTTGCATCAAATGGATGAGGTCTCTACAAGAGATAATGGCTGGTGGTTTGAGTACTTTGAAAAGGGTGGGGTGGAGTGGAACTGGTGTCGTATAGACAATAGGAGAGCACCATGGGGGGTGGGGGGGTACTTGTCTCAGCAGGACTTGCCTCCTAGTTGTCTGGTGACTATCAGCCATTTCAAGCCAGTTTTAGCTGTTTATGCAAGCTGACTGCTTTATGCAGAAATTTCTGGAAGGACCAGGACTCAATTTAGTTATATAATGCAAAGGGCACAAAAATACCATGTGGTATCAGCTTAGATAAAAATACATTTCCACAAAACACCTGAGGGTAGTTGAGACAAAAAGAAAATACTGTGGATGCTGTAAATCTGAAATATGTCATCGACCTGAAACGTTAACTCTGTTTCTCCCTCCACAGGTGCTGCTTAACCTGCTGAGTATTTCCAGCATTTTCTGTTTTTATTAGGGCAGTTGGGATCTCGGTTTAGCGTCTCACAGAGCAGCATTCCCTCGGCACCACACTGGAGTGTCAGCCTGGATTTTGTGCTCAATAATGAACAGAAATGATCAAATGCAGGGATTGAACTAGGATCATGGGATCACCTTCTGCGAGCACAGGCGAAGAGAGCTGAGTGATGCAGAGTGCGTCAATATTCTGGTGTGTTGGTGGATAACATTATGGGGAAAAGGGGCAGCTGTTCTAACACTGAGGGGTCGATTTTCAGCACCTTACTGCCCGCTGCTGCCCACTGCCGCCGACATTCCTCCTGAAGATCTACCCAGTGCCACTTTGGAGGTGGCCTGGAGCGGGCAGAAGAGGAGAGCCGCCGGGAAACACCCGCTGACATCAGCGGGTGGCCAAGTGGCGCAACTGAGCTCCCGCCCGCCGAGCTCCCAGATTCCTGTGAGCGGGAGTCGGCGGCAGAACGTGGGTGGATCGCTACGATCCCCGACGGTAAGTATGAAGAACCTGAAAAAAAGGTAAGTGAACATTTTAATACTTTTTTTCAACAGCGACTTACCTCGATGGGGTCCCCTGAAGGTCTTCAGATACTTATTTTTTTCAGGTCTTCAACCCTCCGTGGGCCCGACTCCATCCTCGGCGGCACTTGGAGAATGCGACCTCCCGCCCGCTGCCGCCCAGATTGGCGGCGTACGTCGACCATTTGCCACCCGCCAACCTTCGAGGGACCTTCTTCATGAATATCCTGCCCAAAGTACCGTCCAGTACCTCAGCAGCCATCGGCAGCACTTTGGGCGGCACTTGGGCGGGCGGAGGCCTTGTCAGCCTCCAAGTCTCAGGGGGCGAGATAGCTAATTATACCCAATCTGACAAAGGACCTTTCCCACTTCCACGCTTTCTGGAATTCCAAAGTTATTCTATCTGGATATCAGCTTGAGATTATATTTTCGGATATTCAGCTGTTATTGCAATAAATTGCGTGTCTGCTTCTGGTTAGACTCTTGAGTTTCTGGGCGGAATCGGTGAATTTTAAACGTAGCTGAGCTACGCCCAAAACCACTTGCATTCATCTTTTCCATGAGCTTTACCGCTGGTTTAAGATTCTGTTTGCCCGAATCAGGCCCCGCCCACAAAACTGGCACCGCCCCCTGGTCAACAGTGCAGGATTCCGCCAATTGCGCTGGTTCAAGAAGGTCTTCAAATCGCACTCGTCGGCACATTTCTCAAATCAAAACATATTTAGTTTACTAAGAATCTGACTAGTGTGCACCAATGAAACTATTAAATGCTTCAGTATCATTTCTTTAAGTCATTCTTAGCGATTTTAAATCAAGTTACTCACAGGTGGAGGACTGGAAACTCTTATTAGAAATGTTTGGCATAAACCCATTTTCAGTTGCATGAATCAAACTGCACCAGGTTACCACTCTTACCTACTTCATGGAATACATTTTAATGGAAAGAATAAATAAGAATCGATTGTGTTCTATGACGCTGCTGATAGCGCTGGTTCATAGAAGACTGCACATGTGTAAATTTTTGCAAATGAATTTTAGCGGAAACTTGAAGGGTAACCGAACCAGCCAAATCTCCAGCGCATTTTGCCCACAATTTCCCACTTGCGGCCAAACCAAAATCTCTGCCTCCTCACGTCCCAATGCATCGTGTGTTACATCGCACTGTGCGGGTACAATTCTTTTTCCTCAAGACGCTGCATTGATGCAGAGCTCAGTGCTGATAATTAGCTCCTGTCCTTTTCACCATTTGTTGTTTATTTTGCCAATTGTTCTTTCTGACCCAAAGGCTCTGACTCCATGTTCAACCTTGCTTTCATAGGAGCCAGCCGTCATCCCATAATCTGACCAGGCTGCCATTCTGAGGCACACGTATAAAGAATAAGAACATAAGTATAAGACATCTTGCTGCAATTATATAGGGCTCTGGTGAGACCACACCTGGAGTATTGTGTACAATTTTGGTTTCCTTACCTAAGGAAGGATATACTTGCCATAGAGGGAGTGCAACGAAGGTTCACCAGACTGATTACTGGGTTGGGGGGGATTGTCCTATGAGGAGAGATTGAGTAGACTAGGCCTATATTCTCTAGAGTTTAGAAGAATGAGAGGTGATCTCATTAAAACATACAAAATTCTTACAAGGCTTGACAGGGTAGATGTAGGGAGGATGTTTCCCCCAGGCTGGTGAGTCAAGAACCAGGGGTCACAGTCTCAGAATAAGGGGCTGGCCATTTAGGACTGAGATGAGGAGAAACTTCTTCACTCAGAGGGTGGTGAATCTTTGGAATTCTCTACCCAAGAGGGCTGTGGAGGCTCAGTCTTTGAGTATATTCAAGACAGAGATCGATAGATTTTTGGATATTAAGGGAACCAAGGGATATGGGGACAGTGCAAGAAAGTGGAGTTGAGGTAGAAGATCAGCCATGGTCTCATTGAATGGCGGAGCAGGCTCAAGGGGCCGAATGGCCTACTCCTGCTCCTAATTCTTATGTTCGTATATTCTTATTCTTTATGCATGTACCTTGCCAGAGGGTGTTGGCAGGGGCATCACATCAGAGCTCCCCCCTGCCCTTGCCTGCTGTCCACATGCAGAGACCACCAGCAATAACCCAAAGTTGCTGAGTCTCGCTAACCGCTGCATTGCTGTGGTGAGGGAACTGAATCAGGAATCTTTCTGAACAAGCCGAGCCTCTGGGACGGCCAGAAGCATCTTCAATTTGAAATAGTTTTGTCGATGAATTATGAAGAAATCAGCAGTTCAAAGACTGCACGAGAAACAGAGAGCCAATACCCCGCAGATGGAGGTGAAATGGAAACAGATCTTCACCATCTCTCTTCAAATGAATTTACATTTCTATAGCACCTTTAACAACCTCAGGGCATCTCAAAATGGTTTACAGCCAATGAAGTAGTTTTGAAGTGTAGTCACTGTTGGAAAGTAATGTAGGGAAACACGGCAGCCAAACTGTGCCCAGCAAGGTCTCACAAATAGCAGATAAATGACCAGATCATTTGTTTTCAGTGATATTGCTTCAGGGATAAATATTGGCCAGAACACTGAGATGAACTCCTCTGCACTTCCAATAGTGCCATATGTATGGGTCTGTCTATAAGATAGGGGCTACAGTACTGGTGGATATAGTCACATCACTACATGACACTGGGGTACAGTACTGGTGGGTAGAGGTCTGTCACTGTATAACTGGGGTAGAGTACTGGTGGTGACAGGTCTGTCATTGCATAACACTGGGATACAGTACTGGTGGGTACAGGTCTGTCACTGTTTAACACTGGGGTACAATACTGGTGGGTACAGGTCTGTCACTGCATAACACTGGGGGTACAGTACTGGTGGGTACATCTCTGTTACTGTATAACACTGGGGTACAGTGCTGGTGGGTACAGGTCTGTCACTGTATGACACGTGCGTACAATACTGGTGGGTACAGGTCTGTCACTGTATAACACGGGAAAAGTACTGGTGGGTATGGATCTGTCACTGTATAACACTGGGGTACAGTAATGGTGGGTACAGGTCTGTCACTGTAGATACTGGAGTACAGTACTGGTGGGTACAGGTCTGTCACTGTATAACACTGGGGTACAGTACTGGTGGGTACAGGTCTGTCACTGTAGATACTGGAGTACAGTACTGGTGGGCACAGGTCTGTCACTGTATAATACTGGGGTACAGTGCTGGTGGGTACAGGTCTGTCACTGTATAACACTGGGGTATAGTAGTGGTGGGCACAGATCTGTTGCTGTATAACACTGGGGTACAGTACTGGTGGGTACAGGTCTGTCACTGTATGACACTTGCGTACAATACTGGTGGGTACAGGTCTGTCACTGTATAACACTGAGGTACAGTGCTGATGGGTACAGGTCTGTCACTTTATAACACGGGAAAAGTACTGGTGGGTATGGGTCTGTCACTGTATAACACTGGAGTACAGTAGTGGTGGGTACAGGTCTGTCACTGTAGATACTGGAGTACAGTACTGGTGGGTACAGGTTTGTCACTGTATAACACTGGGGTACAGTACTGGTGGGTACAGGTCTGTCACTGTAGATACTGGAGTACAGTACTGGTGGGTACAGGTCTGTTACTGTATAACACTGGGGTACAGCACTGGTGGGTACAGGTCTGTCACTGTATAATACTGGGGTACAGTACTGGTGGCTGCAGGTCTGTTACTGTATAACAATGGGGTATAGTACTGGTGGGTACAGGTCTGTCATTGTATAACACTGGGGTACAGTACTGATGGGTACAGGTCTGTCATTGTATAACACTGGGGTACAGTACTGGTGGGTACAGGTCTGTCACTGTATAATACTGGGGTACAGTACTGGTGGGTGCAGGTCTGTCACTGTATAACAATGGGGTATAGTACATGTAAGAAAACTACATGTAGGACCAACCTTCCGAATATGCCAACTTAACATCGACGGCGTTTCTCACTCAAATAACACAGGATTGACACACATCCAACAGTTCGACACAAGAGGACGTATCAAGTGATAAGTGACCTAATCATTTGCAATAACAACAACAACTTATATTTATATAGTGCCTTTAACATAATAAAATGTCCTAGGGCACTTCACAGGAGCGTTATCAAAAAAATACATTTGACACCGAGCCATATAAGGAGATGTTAGGACAGATAACCAAAAGCTTGGTCAAAGAGGTCGGTGTTAAGGTGCGTGTTAATGGAGGAATATGGCCTGGCGTGCTATGTCCGAAACGGCATCAAAGGCTGCATCAAACTCAAGCGTACCACTATTGCAAGAGTTTTCACCTCAGCGATACGCATAGGAGAGCTAACAATCTCCAATATCTAAATAAAGCCCCACTCGTACAGTGGCCTGACCCACCACTCCCTCCTGGTCAACATCCATCCATCCATCTCGGAGAGAAACAGCCATCGCACAATGTGGAGCTACGTAGACGGCAACTACGGCAGTGATTCTCAAACTGGGCTCCGCAGACCCCCGGGGATCCCGAGAGACTTTCCAAAGGGTCTGTGAAAGAATGAGTTAGCCAGGAGATAAATCAGTGCAGATCCCTGCTGCATTGTCAGAGGCGTGAAGAATGCACTCAACACATTATTGATCGTTGGATAGCATTATAAGGATAACAGTTACTTGTGCATAAATCAGTGTCGGAACTGTGGGAGGCATTCAAGGAGGAGATCCGGAAGGCTCAGGCCAAACATGTGCATTTAAAGAAAAAGGCTGGGAAAAATAATTCTAGAGCCCTCTGGATATCTGGGGATTTACAGGGGAGGATTAAGAAAAAAAGGCACTCTTATGTCATATATCAACGGCTAAATACTTTAGAATCTTTAGAAGAATATAGAAAGTTAAGAAGCAAAATTAAAAAGGATATTAGGAATGCTAAGAGAGAGCACGAGAAATTCTTGGCCAGTAAAATTAAGGAAAACCCTAAGATGTTCGGTAAATATATTAAGAGTAAGAGGGTAACTAAAGAAAGGGTAGGGCATATTAGAGACCATGAGGGTAATCTTTGTGTGGAGGCGGAAGTTGTTGGTTCTTAACGAATACTTTGCATCTGTTTTCACAAGGGAAAGCGGTAATGCAAATACTGCTATCGAGGAGGAGTGTGATATTCTGGACACGGGGAGATTCCCCTCCTGTAAACCAGTCTGATTGAAAGGCTGGCTTCCAGTCGGTCACGGAACACTGGACAGGACGCTACAACCAACGGGTAGGTGTGGGGTCCAGAGGGGTTCACTCTACGGTGAACGGGGAAACCCGACCCCGGTTTACCCCCGCACCCCCCCACAACCCCCCGCTCCAGGCAGGTCGTAAACTTCAAACTTCAGGCAATAGACTTTATAAAAATGTCATTTACATGGTCCATCAGTGTAGAGCCATTGAATATTCAATCATCCAAGTCTATACTCATTCTATTATCTGCAGTCCTGTTCCTAATCTGATATTTAATCAGCCTTTTTTTCCAAAAATAATTTAATTCCTGCTGATTTCCGTCTTTATTTTCTCTGTTGCATCATAGCCAGTGAATATTTGTTTCTATTGGAGGGCTATAACCTGCCTTGAACAGGATGAATCCTCGGAATAGTGAACAAAATAGGAGAATAAAATTCTAAAGTAAGAAGGAAAGTCCTGGGACTGCAAAGCAAGTCCATTAACGTGCCTGACCAGTAGGGGGAATTTGAACCCCAAAAAATGGATGGATTGGGGTCGTGTGGGAAGTTAAAGTGTTAAAAATCTGAATCTAACCCAACACGGCCACTTCCGGTTTTAATGGAAGCGGGATGGGGGCGGGTAGCCCACTGTTTCCAGGAGGCAGGTTGTCCATTTAAATATTATAATGAAGCTGGAAGTCTCTGATTTAATCACCATGTTGAATTTAACAGTTGCTGGCTGGGTTTTGCAATGCTCGTGAAACCTGCTAGCTAAAGTAAGGCAAAGACTGCTGGATCCAAGAGATAAGTGCCTTTACACTTACCGCCTAGCTCCAGCGTCCCTACATAACCCACCCCCCGCAAATCGGAGACACCCTCCACGAGGCTGACGATTTTTCCCCGCTCCCCTCCCTCCCCTACCCCCCCCCCCCACTTCCTCAACGAGGCCATCCATCCCACCCCACTCCCCAAATTCAGCCCTGCTCTTCCTGGACCCCCAATTATGCTGCAACCACCCTCACCCCTCCCAATCTCTCTGCTCCTCTGGCCACCGATCATTCCCGACCACCACCAGCCCCCCGCCCTCCCCCGCCCCTGGCAGCTTCCCAAGCTGTTAAATTTGACAGGGTCTGCAGGAAACCTGTTCTCCTGCTTCGGAAACCACCCCCCCCCACTACTCACAACCTGCCTCCCCATTAAATTTCAGGCCATTATCGCTACAAAGTGTTAGGGGCCCAGGGGCAGCACGGCCAGCCCACACTGCGATATGTGTGCGCACTAGGTCCGTGCAGCAGAGCTGGTCTCCAGTCGTCTTGGGTAATCCTTGCCACTGGATCAAGACCTAGATCTGTCAAGCCCGTGTGGTGGCTGGTGTGCAACGGTCACCACACGTTAAAAAAATTCACATACAGGCATCTTCCACCCTTCAGGATTTAGTTCAGGTCCTTCATTGAAACACCTGTGAACTCATCCTTTTTTGGCGTGGAAGCAAGTCATCCTCATTTCAAGGGACTGCCTATGATGATGATGATGATATTCTGAATGAAATAAATATAGTGAGAGAGGAAGTATTAAGGGGTTTAGCAGCTTTGAAAGTAGATAAGTCCCCAGGCCCAGATGAAATGCATCCCAGGCTGTTGAGCGAAGTAAAAGAGGAAATAGCAGAGGCCTTGACCATCATTTTCCAGTCCTCTTTGGATCTGGGCATGATGCTGGAGGATTGGAGGACTGCTAATGTAATACCCTTGTTTAAGAAGGGAAAAAGGGATAGGCCGAGTAACTACAGGCCTGTCAGCCTAACCTCAGTGGTGGGAAAATTATTGGAAAAATTGCTGAAAGACAGGATAAATCTGCATTTGGAAAGGCAAGGATTAATTAGAGATAGTCAGCATGGATTTATGGATTTGTTAAGAGAAGATTGTGTTTGACTAACCAGATTGAATTTTTTGAGGAGGTAAGCAAGAGGGTTGTTGAGGGTAGTGCGTACGATGTAGTATATATGGACTTTAGCAAGGCTTTTGATAAGGTCCCACATGGTAGACTGGTCATGAAGGTTAAAGCCCATGGGATCCAGGGCAAAGTGGCAATTTGGATCCAAAATTGGCTTGGAGGTAGGAAGCAAAGGATAATGATTGATGGATATTTCTGTGACTGGAAGGATGTTTCCAGTGGGGTTCCGCAGGGCTCAGGACTGGGTCCCTTGCTTTTTGTGGTATATATCAACGATTTAGATTTGAATATAGGGAGTATGATTAAGAAGTTTGCAGATGACACTAAAATTGGCTCTGTGGTTGATAATGAAGAGGAAAGTCATGGGCTGTAGGAGGATATCAATCTACTGGTCAGGTGGGCAGAGCAGTGGCAAATGGAATTTAATTCAGAGAAGTGTGAAGTGATGCAATTTGGGAGGACGAATAAGGAAAGGGTATACACATTAAGCGGTGGGCCACTTAATAGTGTAGATGAACAAAGGGACCTTGGAGTGCTTGTCTACAGATCCCTGAAAGTAGCAGGCCAGGTGGATAAGGTGGTTAAGAAAGCATATGGAATGCTTGCCTTTATTGGCTGAGGCATAGAATATGAGCAGGGAGGTTATGCTTAAATTGTATAATACTTTGGTTAGGCCACAGCTGGAATACTGCGTGCAGTTCTGGTCGCCGTATTATAGGAAGGACGTGATTGCACTAGAGAGGGTGCAAAGGAGATTTCCTAGGATGAGGACAGATTGGATAGGCTGGGTTTGTTCTCATTGATGGAGGGGTCTATTACGAGGGGGCATAGTTTTAAGGTGGTTGGTGGAAGGTTTAGGGGGGGGGGCTTCTTTACGCAGAGGGTTGTGGGGATCTGGAACTCGCTGCCTGGAAGAGTGGTGGATGCAGAAAGAGATGGTTGGATGGGCATTTGAAGTGCAGTAACCTGCAGGGTTACGGACCTGGAGCTGGTAATTGGGATTAGACTGGATGACCTTTTGTTGGACGGCGCAGATATAATGGCAAGTATTGCAGGGAATAGAATCCGGCCAGGATGATCTCCTGGACTAGTTTCAATTGCCTGGATGGGTCGGAGAGGAATATTCCCAGATTTTTTTCTCCCTAAATTGGCCTGGGCTTTTATCTGGTTTGTGCCTCTCCCAGGAGATCACATGGCTCCGATTGAGTTGAACTGTAGAATGTTTCAGTATAAGGGGTGTCGCAGTTGTGTGGGGTGGACTGGTTGGGCTGGGTGCTCTTTGCCTTTCCATCATTGTTCATTGTTCATAGGTTTATATGTAACCTTTAGGACTGCTGTCCAAGGGTCGTGT
Source organism: Pristiophorus japonicus (assembly GCF_044704955.1). Classification (NCBI taxonomy): domain Eukaryota; kingdom Metazoa; phylum Chordata; class Chondrichthyes; family Pristiophoridae; genus Pristiophorus; species Pristiophorus japonicus. Next base: position 87,884,479 of record NC_091991.1, on the reverse strand, counting down.
GGCTCTTTGTCGGCCAGCATGGACACGATGGGCCGGAATGGCCTCCTTCTGCGCTGTAAATTTCTATGCTTCTAGAACAACAACAACAACCTGTATTTATATAGCACCTTTAACGTAGTAAAACATCTCAAGACACTTCACAGGAGTGTTATAAGACAAAATAAATAAATTTGACACCGAGCCACATAAGAAGAAATTACGGCAGATGACCAAAAGCTTGATCAAAGAGACAGGTTTTAAAGAGCGTCTTAATGGAGGAAAGAGAGGCAGAGAGGCGGAGAGGTTTAGGGAGGGAGTTCCAGAGTTTAGGGCCCAGGCAGCTGAAGGCGCGGCCACCGATGGTTGAGCGATTATAATCAGGGATGCTCAAGAGGGCAGAATTATAGGAACGCTGACATCTCGGGGGGTTGTGAGGCTGGAGGAGATTACAGGGATAGGGAGGGGCGAGGCCATGGAGGGATTTGAAACAAGGATGAGAATTTTGAAATTGAGGCGTTGCTTAACCGGGAGCCAATGTAGGTCAGCGAGCACAGGGGTGATGAGCAAGCGGGACTTGGTGCGAGTTAGGACTCGGGCAGCCGAGTTTTGGATGACATCAAGTATACGTAGGGTAGAATGTGGGAGGCGTGCATTGGAGTAGTCAAGTCTAGAGGTAACAAAAGCATGGATGAGGGCTTTAGCAGCAGCTGAGCTGAGGCAGGTTTGGAGGTAGGTGATGTTACGGAGGTGGAAATAGGCATTAACAGTTATATGATGAAACCTATTTAACCAAAGAATGCACAAAGGGAAGGTGAAGCTCCTCAAAGCTCTGAATATTGTTTGAACAACAAAGGGGAAGAACAGAAATGTGAGCCTCGCAGTCTGAGCGTACTGAGGCGAAGTGAGAGCAGCCCATTCACAGAGTGCAGATTATTGCTGTGCCTCCGTATAACGCTGTGATTTCTCAGAATTTACATCCACTACTTCCTTCCACTAATTAAATCATTAACAGACAAATTGCAGCTAAGCCACATTAAACTTTAAACCACAAAACCAACATTTAATCCCATAACACAGAGGTTCCCAAACTGTGGGAGACGAGGTGATCAAACTCTGCAGTGAGAAGGCGGCACACCCACCTCACTGAGACCTGTCAATAAATACCTGTTTAAAAGCATTATTAAAACACTCTTTACATACGGCACTTTCATATTATGAGCATTATATAATAGAATTTGGACGGAAGTTCCATAATTACTATTCCGTTTGAAAAGGGGTCCTTCAACCAAAAAAGTTTGGGAACCACTGCTCTATAATGGAGAAGCAATTGTGCAATGGGCTTCACGAGAGTACAAAGTCTTCCTTGTTGATGCCAAAGATCGAGGTACATTCCATTCGTCGTGGTAGCAGAGAGAATCTAACCCAGACCTAAGTTTTCTCTCTGTAGACAGCAAAGGAAACCCAATCATCACCTCCAGAACCGTTCTTGAACAACTTCCCCGACAGTCAACACAGGCCCTCAATCATCAACACCGGCATCGGAATTCCTGTCATTACATCAACACTGCAACCACAATGGAACTTCAATAAAGCAGACTGGGAAACCTTCCAAAGGTCAGTTGACACCAACATCAGGTGGATTCTGCCAACTAGCAATGCCTTCAACAGATTTATAGGAATTATTAAAGCCCCACCGTAAAATGCATGACATCTCAGGGGTTTAGAAAGACATATTCCTTGTTGGACGGAAGAAAGTGAGGCTCTCTACCAGGAGTATTCTCTGAACAAGAACCCAACCACAGCCACCGCACTCCTGGAGTCCTTGAGCTCGGCGAGGCGTGAAAGGTGAAGGAGCCTTGTGGAGAAGTCTAACTTCACTCACTCCAGCAGGAAAGCACGGGCCCTGCTCCGTCAACTTGAGGGGGAAAACCCCTATAAACACAGGGTGACCATCAGAGCAGCACCATTGCATCCCACTCGATGCAAACATCAAAAGCTCCGGTGGACAAAGAATTTTGCCATCAGGTGAAGCAGCAGCTTTTGATAAACTTATCGGTGGCACCAAGATCGTCAACTAGATCTGATCCTTTCACCTTGGATGGACTAAAGGCAGTCCTGTCGTCAACCAAATCTGGAAAAGCTGCTGGTCCAGATGGTGTTTACCAGAATTCTTAAAAGCCCTGGGACCCAGAGTGAAGAAATGGTTGACCGCCTTCTTCTCTGAGGTACAGACAACCGGTAAAATTCCACCTATTTGGAGGGAGACTAAAATAATTGCACTCCTGAAGCAGGGGAAAATGCTTGTGAAGCTTCCCGCTACGCTCGATCGCCTTACTTTGCATTTGTTATAAAGTGCTGGAGAGCTTACTACTCTACACACTAGCCCCCATCATCGAGCCAACCATTCCTAAGGAGCAAGCGGGCTTCCGGAGTGGCCATAACTGCTGCGACCAAATGGTAGTTTTAACAACGCACATCGAAGCTGGTGTCCATTGCCAGCTCAAGACCGCCGTAGCACTCGTGGATCTGTCAGCGGTGTACGACACACTGTGGAAACATAGACTGCTTTTCACGCTCTCCACTATTTTACCCTGCAGAACAACGATCCATCTCCTGAACTCCATGCTTAGCAACCGACGCTTCCGGGTGTACTCTGGCACCGAGAAGAGCAGATCTAGGACATTGAACAATGGACTCCCACAGGCTTCTGTCCTGGCACCCATGTTGTTCAACGTTTACACCAGGGACCTTCCCGAAACAGAGTCCCGCAAGTTCGTATAGACTGATGACATTGTCTTGGCCACGCAAAACATGAATCTATCCGCTACCAAAGAGATCCTGACCAGTGATTTACAGAGGATGGAGGCCTACTCCGGCCAAACCTGCTAAAGACCATCACCTCGACATTCCACCTCAACACCCATCAAACAAACCAAGCTTTGAAAGGCTCTTTTTGCGGCGCAGAAGTAAACCATGCCAAAAAAATCCTCCTATTTAGGAGTCACGCTTGATCGCACCCTGTTATATAGGCAACATCTCTGGGACCTTGGGAAGAAACTAAAGGGTCAATGTGATCCAGAAATTGGCCGGATCCACATGGGGAGCAGTCACTCAAACCCTCTGTACGGCAGCAATCGCCCTGGTGTACTCTACAGCGGAATACTGCTCTCCAGCATGGCTATCAGTCCACATCTCAAATCCGTTAATGTCCAGCTGAATTCTATTGTGAGAATTATCACCGGCACGCTTTTATCGACAACAACACCTTGCCTCCCAGTGCTTGCAAACATCGTCCCACCATACCTACACTGCGAATATGCAGTCTCCAGAGAATACAACCACTACACCAACAAAGACATACCGATCCAGGCCGACTTGAACAACCTACCATCAACCCGTCTCAAATCTAGAAGGCCATTTTGGACCATCGCCGATGCCCTTCAGCCATCTCCCCTCAGCCTTGATGACCGATGGCGAAATGCTTCGAAGAACTGTGACAACGGAATGGATTCTTTACAGAGGACCCCACAGTACAACCTGAAGGATCAAACCTTCCTCGCAAACAGTGGATGACCATCAGCCGCCTCATAACCGGTCACGGTCGATGCTGCCACCTTCTCCATAGATGGAAGATTAAAGCATCCGCTTCATCCGACTGTGGAGCTCCTAATCAGACCTTGGTGCGCATCATTGAGCACTGCCCTCAGAGGGAATTCGCACGCAGCCTACAAGATATGCACGCTGTTACACCAGAAGCTTTGTCCTACATATCTGACTTAGATATTAATATTTAATTTGTTTTTGGCTGCTATCAAACGAAAGAAGAAATACTGGTGAGTACAGGTCTGTCAGTGTATGGGGTCACTGTACTGGTGGGTACAGCTCTGTCACTGTATAACACTGGGGTACAGTACTGGTGGGTATAGGTCTGTCACTGTATAACACTGGGGTACAATACTGGTGGGTACAGGTCTGTCACTGTATAACACTGGGATACAGTACTGGTGGGTGCAGGTCTGTCACTGTATAACACTGGGGTACAGTACTGGTGGGTACAGCTCTGTCACTGTATAACACTGGGGTACAATACTGGTGGGTACAGGTCTGTCACTGTATAACACTGGGATACAGTACTGGTGGGTGCAGGTCTGTCACTGTATAACACTGGGGTACAGTACTGGTGGGTACAGCTCTGTCACTGTATAACACTGGGGTACAGTACTGGTGGGTATAGGTCTGTCACTGTATAACACTGGGGTACAGTACTGGTGGGCACAGGTCTGTCACTGTATAACACTGGGGTACAGTACTGGTGGGTATAGGTCTGTCACTGTATAACACTGGGGTACAATACTGGTGGGTACAGGTCTGTCACTGTATAACACTGGGGTACAGTACTGGTGGCTATAGGTCTGTCACTGTATAACACTGGGGTACAGTACTGGTGGGTATAAGTCAGTCACTGTATAACAGTGGGGTACAGTACTGGTGGGCACAGGTCTGACACTGTATAACACTGGGGTACAGTACTGGTGGGTACAGGTCTGTCACTGTATAACACTGGGGTACAGTACTGGTGGGTACAGGTCTGTCACTGTATAACACTGGGGTACAGTACTGGTGGGTACAGGTCTGTCACTGTATAACACTGGGGTACAGTACTGGTGGGTACAGGTCTGTCACTGTATAACACTGGGGTACAGTACTGGTGGGCACAGGTCTGTCACTGTATAACACTGGGGTACATTACTGGCGGGCACAGGTCTGTCACTGTATAACACTGGGGTACAGTACTGGTGGGCACAGGTCTGTCACTGTATAACACTGGGGTACAGTACTGGTGGCTATAGGTCTGTCACTGTATAACACTGGGGTACAGTACTGGTGGGTACAGGTCTGTCACTGTATAACACTAGGGTACAGTACTGGTGGTACAGGTCTGTCACTGTATAACACTGGGGTACAGTACTGGTGGGTACAGGTCTGTCACTGTATAACAACAACAACTTGTATTTATATAGCATCTTTAATGTAGTGAAACGTCCCAAGATGCTTCACAGGAGTATGATACGATAAACATTTGACACGGAGCCGCATAAATAGAAATTAGGGCAGGTGGAGGTAGGTTTTAAGGAGCTTCTTGAAGGAGAAAAGAGAGGCAGAGAGGCGGAGAGGTTTAGGCAGGGAGTTCCAGAGCTTGGCGCCTAGGTAACAGAAGGCACGGCCACCAATGGTTGAGAGGGCAAAATTAGAGGAATGCAGACATCTCGAGAGGTTGTGGGGCTGGAGGTGATTACAGATATAGAGAGGGGTGAGGCCACTTGGAGAGATTTGAAATAAGGATGTGAATTTTGAGAGTGAGGCATTGCTTAACCGAAAGCCAATGTAGGTCAGCGAGCACAGGGGTGATGGGTGAGCGGGACTTGGTGCAAGTTAGGACACGGGCAGCCGGGTTTTAGATCACCTCTAGTTTATATAGGGTAGAATGTGGAAGTCCAGTCAGGACTGCGTTGGAATAGTCTAGTCTGGAGGTAACAAAGGCATGGATGAGGGTTTCAGCAGCGGATGAGCTGAGGTAAGGGTGGAGACGGGCGATGTTACGGAGGTCTTAGTTATGCTGCGGATATGTGGTCGAAAACTCATTCAGGGTCGAATATGACACCGAGGTTGCAAACAGCCTGGTTCAGCATCAGACAGAAGTTGGGGAGAGGGATGGAGTCAGTGTCTAGGGAATGGAGTTTGTGGTGGGGACCGAATACAATGGCTTTGGTCTTCCCAATATTCAATTGGAGAAAATTTCTGCTCATCCAGAACTGGATGTCGGACAAGCAGTCTAACAAATATTTACCCATCAATCAACATAACAAAAACAGATTATCTGGTCATTATCACATTGCTTTTTGTGGGAGCTAGCTTTGCGCAAGTTGATTGCCGCGTTTCCCACATTACAACAGTGGCCACAGTTCAAAAGTACTTCATTGGCTGTAAAGTGCTTCTCGACGTCCGGTGGTTGTGAAAGACGCTATATAAATGCAAATCTAATTTAACTGCTGGTTGCAATCACCCACCCCCTATTCTCCTCACACCCCCTCCCCACCCCCGGGAATAACCTGAGGGTGGCTGCCAGATAGGTATGTGATCCAAACTGGTTCATGAAAAAGCGAGGAGCCAGCAGCTCACCACACCAACATCAGTGTCCTCGCCCAGGCCAACATCCCCAACATCGAAGCACTGACCACACTAGACCAGCTCAGTTGGGCGAGCCACATCGTCCACATGCCCGACACGAGACTCCCTAAGCAAGCGCTCTGCTTGGAACTGCTACACGGCAAGCGAGCCTCAGGTGGGCAGAGGAAAAGCTTCAAGGACACCCTCAAAGCCTCCTTGATTAAGTGCAACATCCCCACCGACACCTGGGAATGACTGGCCCAAGACCGCCCTAAATGGAGGAAGAGCATCCGGGAGGGCGCTGAGCACCTCAAGTCTCGTCACCGAGAGCAAACAGAAAACAAGCGCAGGCAGCAGAAGGAGTGTGCGGCAAATCAGGCTCCCCACCCACCTTTTCCTTCAACCATTGCCTGCCCCACCAGCGACAGAGACTGTATTTCCCATATTGGACTGTTCAGTCACCTGAGAACTCACTTTTAAGTGGAAGCAAGCCTTCCTCGATTCCGAGGGACTGCCTATGTTTATGATGATGATGATGCACACTAAAATTAGGCCAAAGGCCAATTTCAGGCCCTCCGGTTCGGGCATGCATTGTTTTTGCCCGCTTTAAACGGGGCACAACAAATTGTTCCCCATTAGCAGGTATTACACACAAAAGCAGCCCCCCTTTTTTAGGTTAAAAAAAATTAGGCAGATTTTGGACTTCTGCTGGGATGTGAGAACACGTCTTAGAATCTGCGAAGCCCTTCAGAATTCAGCGAGTCTCGCCATATCTGTTACTTAGATCATTACAGATTAATTATTCATGAGAGAAACCTCCGTAGATACAACGAGCTTCATTTATCTCTTATTTTATTTCCCTCAAAATAACACATTCTAAATACTTTATGCCTAAGAGCCACATCCATCATCATCCCATCTTGGATCAAGGCCATACGTTTGAGAGGAGTTAAAAAGCACTTTAAAGATCCCAGGTCGGATTGCTTTGTGTTGTTCTGTGTACATTCACAGCTGCTGCATGTCATAATACATAAGAAGTCAGAGATGATGAAAGACCATTCATCCCATAAAAGCCCATCCCAGTCGATAATTCTCCCGTCATGGTATCTGATTGCATTTTGAATAAGTCCACTGTGTTGGTCTCTCTTAACTTGTCCATAGATTATTTTGAACAGTACTCAGCCCTTGATAAAGATTTCCTTGGATTTCCAATCACAATCTGAGCTCAGCTTCTCTATACTGTTGTGTATCTGTAAAGCATGCACTCCTATGTTCCGACACCAGGGAGCACTGTATATAAGCCGGTCCCTAAGGCCTGTTCCTCACTCTGGAGTGTCTTAATAAAGACTGAGGTCACTGTTACTTTAACCTCCCTGTGTACAGTCTCATCTGTGTTAGGAACACAACAACTGGCGACAAGTATATAAATCCGACGCAAAGATGCAGCAAACTGTGGGCATCCTGGAAAAGTTCTCGGAGGGTGAGGACTGGGAAGCCTATATCGAACGGCTGGACCAGTACTTTGTAGCCAATGAGCTGGACGGAGAAGGAAGCGCTACAAAAATGAGAGCGGTCCTCCTCATGGTCTGCAGGGCACCGACCTACGGCCTCATGAAGAATCTTCTGGCTCCGGTGAAGCCCACAGATAAGTCATATAAGGAGCTGTGTACACTGGTTCTGGAGCATCTTAACCCGAGGGAGAGCGTGCTGATGGCGAGGTATCGGTTCTACACATGCCAGCGATCTGAAGGTCAGGAAGTGGCGAGCTATGTCACTGAGCTAAGGCGACTTGCAGGACAATGTGAGTTTAATGGCTACCTGGAGCAGATGCTCAGAGACTTTTTTGTACTGGACATTAGCCACGGGACCATCCTACGAAAACTTTTGACTGTAGAGACACCGACCCTCATTGCGATAGCACAGGCATTTATGTCCACCAGTGATAACATCAAACAAATCTCTCAGCACACAAGTGCTAGCAATGTTCATAAAATAACTGGAACTATGTCTGCGAGCAGAAATGTACAGGACAAAAACCACGAGTCTGCAACTGCCAGCAGGCCTCAGGTGACCCAGATGACTCAGAGTCCGCAACAAAGCATGAATGCAAGGCAATTCACATCTTGTTGCCGTTGTGGAGGCTTCCATTCAGCCGAGCTGCAAGCTCTGCAAAATCTGCTAACCATCACGTGGCAGAGGAAGATCGGTCCATGGTGGATCAAAGCAATTTTGAGCCTCAGAGAGAGGAGGCAGCTGCTGAAGTACACGGGGTGCACACATTTTCGACAAAATGTCCACCTATAATGCTAAATGTAAAATTGAATGGCTTACCCGTAGCCGTGGAACCGGACACTGGCGCTAGCCAATCCACCATGAGTAAAAAGATGTTTGAGAGACTGTGGTGCAACAAGGCACTCGAAAGTGAGAACATACACCAAAGAGCTCATCACTGTCCTGGGCAGCGCCATGGTCAAGGTCACCTATGAGGGCATGGTGCACGAACTGCAACTCTGGATTGTCCCGGGCGATGGCCCCACACTGCTTGGAAGGAGCTGGCTGGGCAAAATCGCGGCGGACAGGATTCGGCCCACAGACGCCAAGACAGAGGTTATCAGGAACGCGCCCAGACCACAGAATGTCACGGAGCTGCGGTCATTCCTGGGACTCCTCAACTATTTTGGTAACTTCCTACCGGGGTTAAGCACTCTCTTAGAGCCCCTACATGTGTTATTGTGTAAAGGTGAGAACTAGGTATGGGGAAAAAACCAAGTAATTGCTTTTGAGAAAGCCAGAAACATTTTATGCTCCAACAAGCTGCTTGTATTGTATAACCCGTGTAAAAGACTTGTGCTAGCATGTGATGCATCGTCATACGGAGTCGGGTGTGTATTACAATAAGCTAACGTTGCGGGGAAGTTTCAACCTGTCACCAATGCCTCCAGGAGCTTGTCTAAGGCCGAGAGGACCTACAGCATGATTGAGAAAGAAGCATTAGCGTGTGTGTACAGGGTAAAGAAAATGTATCAGTACTTGTTTGGCCTCAAATTTGAGCTGGAAACCAATCACAAGCCCCTCATATCCCTGTTCTCTGAAAACAAGGGAATAAATACTAATGCCTCAGCCCGCATACAAAGGTGGGCACTCGCGCTATCAGCGTATAACTATACCATTCGCCATAGGCCAGGCACCGAGAACTGTGCGGATGCTCTCAGTCAGCTACCATTGCCCACCACGGGGGTGGAAATGGCGCAGCCTGCAAACTTGTTGATGGTGGAGCAGCCCGCAGACTTATTGATGGTCATGGAAGCGTTTGAAAATGATAAATCATCTGTCACGGCCCGCCAGGTTAGGACTTGGACCAGCCAAGACCCTCTGCTGTCCCTAGTAAAAAACGGTGTACTGCATGGGAGTTGGGCCAGCATCCCCGTTGAAATGCAAGAGCTAATCAAGCCATTCCAGCGGCGAAAGGACGAGCTGTCCATTCAGGCAGACTGCCTGTTGTGGGGTAACCGCGTAGTGCTACCCAAAAAGGGCAGGAAGACGTTCATCTCGGATCTCCACAGCACACACCCAGGTATAGTAATGATCAAAGCAATAGCCAGATCCCATGTGTGGTGGCCCGGAATCGACTCTGACTTGGAGTACTCTGTACGCAATGCAGTGTATGTGCTCAGTTGAGCAACGCGCCCAGAGAGGCACCACTATGTTTGTGGTCCTGGCCCTCCAGACCATGGTCGAGAATCCATGTCGACTATGCGGGCCCGTTTCGCGGTAAAATGTTCCTGGTGGTGATGGATGCTTTTTCAAAATGGATTGAATGTGAAATAATGTCGGGAAGCACTGCCACTGCCACCATTGAAAGCCTGAGGGCCATGTTTGCCACCCACAGTCTGCCTGGCATTCTGGTCAGTGACAACGGGCCATGTTTCACCAGTGCCGAATTTAAAGAATTCATGACCCGCAATGGGATCAAACATGTCACCTCGGCCCCGTTCAAACCAGCCTCCAATGGGCAGGCAGAGCAGGCAGTATAAACAATCAAACAGAGCCTTAAACGAGTCACAGAAGGCTCACTCCAAACCTGCCTGTCCCGAGTACTGCTCAGCTACCGCATGAGACCCCACTTACTCACAGGGGTGTCCCCGGCTGAGCTACTCATGAAAAGGACACTTAAAACCAGACCCGCACTGGTTCACCCCAACCTACATGATCAGGTAGCGAGCAGGCGGCAGCAACAAAATGTAAACGATGGTCGCGCCACTGTGTCACGGGAAATTGATCTGAATGAACCTGTGTATGTGCTAAACCATGGACATGGTCCCAAGTGGATCGCAGGCATGGTGATAGCTAAAGAAGGGAGTAGGGTGTTTGTAGTCAAACTAGACAATGGACAAATTTGCAGAAAGCACCTGGACCAAATGAGGCTGCGGTTCACAGACTGCCCTGAACAACCCACAGCAGACACCACTTTTTTCGAGCCCACAACACACACCCAAAGGATCAACGACACCACCCCAGACCAGGAAATCGAACCCATCACACCCAACAGCCCAGCAAGGCCAGGCTCACCCAGCAGCCCTGCAGGGCCAACAACACGCCAGCCCAGCAAGGGCACAGCCAACACATCAGAACAGACATTTGTACCGAGGCGGTCCACCAGGGAAAGAAAGGCTCCCGACCGCCTCACCTTGTAGATAGTTTTCACTTTGATTTTGGGGGGGAGTGATGTTGTGTATATGTAAAGCATGCATTCCCATGTTCCGACACCAGGGAGCGCATCCCCTGAAGTCCCAAGGGATCCCAGCATCCCTTGGGAGCACTGTATATAAGCCGGCCCCAAAGGCCTGTTCCTCACTCTGGAGTGTCTTAATAAAGACTGAGGTCACTGTTACTTTAACCTCCCTGTGTGTAGTCTCATCTGTGTTAGGAACACAACATATACCATTTAATATTTTATACATTTGAATTGGTTCCCACTCTTTTTTCCATTGAGTACAGCTTATGATTTACGATTATGTGGCCTAGACTGGAGAATTTTAGCTATGAAGAAAGATTGGATAGGCTGTGTTTGTTTACTTCGGATGCTGAGGGGAGACCACATTGAGATGTATAAAATTATAAGGGGCCTGGATATAGTGGATAGGAAGGACCTATTTCCCTCAGCAGAGGGGTCAACAACCAGGGGGCATAGATTTAAAGTAATTCGTCGAAGGTTTAGAGGGGATTTGAGGGGAAATTTCTTCACCCAGAGGGTGGTGGGGGTCTGGAGCTCACTGCCTGAAAGGGTGGTAGAGGCAGAAACCCTCACCACATTTAAAAAGTACTTGGATGTGCACTTCAAGTGCTGTAACCTACAGGTCTATGGATTGAGAGCTGGAAAGTGGGATTAGGCTGGAAAGCTCTTTTTCGGCCGGTGCAGACACTGGGCCTAAGTGGCCTCCTTCCATGCTGTAAATTTCTATGCTTTTAGGATTTTCTCATTTTTCGCCACAGCTCATCAGTGTCAGCCATGGCTCAGTTGTTAGAATGCTTGCCTTTCAGTCTGAAGGTTGTGGGTTCAAGCCTCACTCCAGAGATTTGAGCACAAAGTCTAAGTGCAGTGCAGTGCTGATTATCTGCTCATTTATTTTATTGCTGTTTGTGGGATCTTGCTGAGTGCAAATTGGCTGCCACGTTGCCCACATTACAATAGTGACTGTACATCAAAAGTACTTTATTGGCTGTGAAGCGTTTTTGATGTCCTGAGATCGGGAAAGGCACTAAGGGCGTTATTTTGGCCAAAGGGTGGAAACAGGCTCCAAGGCTATGTGAAAGTCTGGATTTAGCACGCAATTTTGGTCCTAATTGATGATTACCACAATTAAACTTGCCTGGAGGTGCTAAACCAGAAACCTGCAGGCTTAGCACTCAAGTGCGAATTAGACACAGTTTTGGTGGAGCAGTTTTTGTGAGTTCCTCTCACCCACTTCCATTGAAGGTGTGGCGTGCTCTGGCTGGCACACAGAGGCCCATTGCAGGATGGCTCAGTGACCGAGGGAGAGGGTGCACAAGTGCTTGGGCACAGCACTGGAGGTCCTGGTGGAAGAGGTCCAGAGGGGGAGAGATGTCCTGTACCCGCAGTGGGGAAGGATGCCACCCTCTCTCCTGCAGCAGCTGGTGCTGCTCCACCTGGTCTCATGTCCTCCTCCCATTCCTCATTCAGACCAAGGGCGAGCCCTAGAAAGATGCCGATGACCAAGCACTCCCTATAAGGTGGAGTAGCACAGCACTGAAATCAACATCAACCCCATGTTTACTGCCAAACAGCTGTGCGTTGTTGGGAGCGGGCGTTAGTTGAAGCGCAAGCCACCAGAATGCCGTGCAGCCTCTTTAATAAGCCCTAGTTAATTCCGGGGATGAGGGGTGTGATGTCTGTAACTGCTGTAAGCTTGTAATCCTTGTAGCTCCATACTGTGGATGTGGACGTATTGTGTACTGCAACTGCAGAGTTATAATAAACAGACAGGCAGCTTCCGGTAGCTTCCGGACAGAGAGCCTGCCATCTTAAGAGCTGTGTGTGTGTGCTCTGTGAAGATATCACAGTTGGCGACTGAGGATTGAGATTTTTCGGATGTTTAAAGCTTAATTTTTGTTGGTGAAAGATTCAGCCAGCCGACAGAAGACTTTGGAAGTTTCTGTCTTTGAAAATAAAGCTACAAAATCCGAAGTAAACTACAGCACATGGTGAGAACAGCTAGAGATTAAACATGGCAGATGTAATCAGATATTTGGGTGAATATAGACACGACCAGGAACGTTTAAAAGTGTATGTGGATCGGCTAGAAATGTATTTCACTGCAAATAACATAATCGAAGTTCCAGACAATGCAGTCCAAAACCAGGTTGTATTGGAACGGAAGAAAGCGATTTTCTTATTGGTGGCAGGTTATTATTATACGAAACCCTTGTAAATCTGCTTGTGCCTGATGAGCCAAAGGACACAACACTTAAAGAGATTTTAACGAAGCTGGAGCAGCGCTATAACCCCAAACCGTTAGAAATTGCTGAAAGCTATCGTTTCGGGATTCGGCAGACAGCGAGGTCGATGAGCATGGCCGAACAATATTCCCGAGAATTAAATAATGATTACGGTCATCAGTCAACCAAGGTAAATCATCTGCAGGTTCAAAGTAAAAGACGGCCAGGGCCAAAAGTCTCAGAAACTGGAAATTCTACCAGAGCATCGAAGTCGTGTTATAGGTGCCTGGGACAACACATTGCTAAAAGTTGTCCATACGTGAAGGCAGAGTGTTTCTTCTGCAGAAAGACTGGGCATCTTGCGAAGGCATGCCGACTGAAGGGTAAACCAGCTTTTAAAGCTATGAGTCCAGCGTTCAAAGCTATGAGTAGTAATCCAAAGAGACTGCATGGCTTGGAAGAACAACAGCAGGACGAGGAGATGTTAGAATTACACATCATCAGGAGCACGAGGTTAATGGAGAGCGATTCGGAAAGCATTAAAATCTACATTGATGTTGAGGTATTCAAGATACCAATGGAAATTGACACGGGTACCTCCATGAGTGTAATACCGGAGTCACTGTACCACGACAAATTGCGTGATTTCGAACTGGAGAAATCCAAGATAGAGCTGCGAGGCTACTCGGGAGAGAAAATTCCTGTAGTAGGCCGTATCACCGTACCGGTGATATATAAAGATCAATTTCAGAACTTGCCTCTAATAATAGTGAAAGGAGACAAGACTGCTTTACTAGGAAGAAATTGGTTAAGCTCACTGAAGCTGGATTGGAGTAAGATCTTCTCTGTGGAAGCGAGATTTTCATCAACGGATGAGATTATCAAACAGTATCCAAAGGTGTTTTGCGAAACGGGCAGTCCGATCCAAGGCTTCAAGGTGAGTGTCAGGGTACAGAAGGACGCTAGATCGGTTTACTACAAGCCACGTTCCGTACCATATGCACTCAAAGAGAAAGTTGAGCAAGAACTCAAAAGACTAGAGACTGAGAACATTATTTGTAAGGTAGATCGATGTAATTGGGCTACACCCATTGTTGTTGTACCTAAGTCTGGTGGTAAAGTAAGATTGTGTGGTGATTATAAGATAATTGTAAACCAGGTTCGAGAGGGTAATGTCCCCAATACATTGCCGAATATAGAAGATTTGTTCACAACACTGACAGGTGGTCAGATCTTCTCAAAACTGGATCTTACGAATACCTACTTATAGCTTGAACTAGATGAGGAGTCCAAGTCATGTTTGACTATAAACACTCATCTAGGCCTATATCAATTTAATAGGCTACCGTTTGGAGTGTCTTCTGCCCCTGCCATAATCCAAGGGGTGATGAACCAGATTTTGTAAGGTATTGAAGGGGTAGTATGTTATTTGGATGACATACTAATTTCAGCACCAAATAGGCAAATTCATAATAAGATATTGAATGAAGTCCTCAAACGGCTAGAGAAGCACAGAGTATGAGTGTCTGCTCGTAAGTGTGAGTTATTTAAAAACTCAATGGAGTACTTAGGGTACAGAGTAGACAAAGATGGTTTACATACGAGCAAGGAAAAATTGGATGCAATTAGAAATGCACCCACTCCCAGGAATGTCACTGAACTTCGTTCATTCTTGGGTCTTTTGAACTATTATGGGAAGTTCCTACCAAATCTGGCTACCGTATTACATCCACTGAATGAACTTTTAAAAAAACAGGTCCAGTAGAAGTGGTCAAAAGAATGCGAAACAGCATTCAAGGAGTGTAAAAACAAAGTGGTAGAGAGCACCATGTTAGTTCACTATGACATATCTAAGGAGATTAAGCTAGCATGTGATGCCTCTCCGTATGGAGTTGGGGCAGTAATCTCTCATGTATTAAGTAGTGGGGAGGACAGACCAATTGCTTTTGCTTCACCCACTCTCAGTGTCAGTGAGAGAAATTATGTGCAAATTGAAAGGGAAACTTTGGCATTCATTTTTGGGGTCAAGAAGTTTCACAAATACTTGTATGGTTATAAGTTTACCATCATTACAGACCATAAGCCCCTAACAGCAATCCTCCATCCAAAGTCCCCAGTTCCAACATTAGCTGCAGCCCGAATGCAGAGATGGGCTTTGATTTTGTCAGCATATACATATGATATTGAATACAGACAATCAGCTGATCACAGTAATGCTGATGCAATGTCTAGATTGCCTTCCCCATCACAGGGTATACCCGATAGGGACGAAGTGTTTTATTTTTCATTCATTGATGAACTGCCAGTCACAGCTGGGGAGATTGGTAGAGCAACCAAACATGACCCCGTGATGTCAAAGGTGTCTGAGTATATTGCAACTGGATGGCCAAACCAGGTAACAGACAAAGATACACATCCATTCTTCATTCATAGAAATGAATTATCAGTAGATAAATATTGTATTATGTGGGGTGCAAGAGTGGTTATACCAAAGAAATTCAGGTCCAAATTATTTGGAGACCTCCATGACCAGCACCTGGGAGTGTGCTTGACCAAGAGTTTTGCACGTAGTTATTTATGGTGGCCAGGTCTTGATAAAGATATAGAGTACATTGTGAGTCAGTGTACGACATGTCAATCAGTAAGCAAGCAACCACCACCAGTACCATTACAGCCATGGAAATGGCCTCCCAGGGTGTGGCAAAGGCTACATATTGATTTTGCTGAGTTAGATGGACAACAATTGTTCATTGTCATTGATAGCCATTCAAAGTGGGTTGAGGTGTTTCCAATGTGGAAAATAACAACAAGTAAAACATTGGACATTTTACGAAAATTATTTTCTGCATTTGGCCTCCCTGAAGAAATTGTTTTGGATAATGGACCACAATTTCGTTCAGAAGAATTTGCACAATTCACAAGCAAAAATGGTGTGAAACATACCAAGGTTCCACCATACCACCCTGCTTCGAATGGTGCAGCAGAGCGCACTGTACAAATTGTCAAACGTGCCCTCATAAAACAAATGTTCGATCCAAATCCAAGAAAACAACAGTTGTCATTGGATGACAAATTGGCTCATTTTTTGATTACATATCAAAATACTCCTCATACAATTACTGGTAGAATGCCAGCGGAGTTGTTTCTCAAACGACAGCCACGAACCAGATTCTCATTGTTAAAGACAAATTTGACACAGTCTGTAGAAGAAACACAAATTAGACAAAAAGAGAATCATGATAAAGGGAGACTAAAAGAGAGAAGAATGAAATTAAACCAGAAGGTGAGAGTGAAGAATCATCACCATAAATGTTTAAAGTGGTTACCCGGAAAAGTGGTGAAGATATGTGGTCCTCGCATATATTTGGTAAAGATGTTTGATAATGGACAGGTTAGGTTTGTCCATATTGATTATATTTTACCTGCAGACATGGAAGGAGTTGAAGGTGGGAATGATTCAATTATTTCTGACTCATCAGATAGTTTTGATATACCAATAGCATATCCTACATCCAATGTACTGGAAACAAATCCAGGAGAGAATCAGAATGAAAGTCTGAGTCCAAGTCAGGGAAACAAAGAGCCTGAAGTTCGAGTGAGTGCAAATGAAAATCAAGGAAATTCCATGGAGGAAAATGTTCCTTAGGATGAGCCTCAAATGAGTGTGAAATCAACACCATGTTTGGAAGGTTCTGTTCGAGTGCAAAGGTATCCTCTTCGAAACAGAAAACAAGTGGTAAAGTTAAATTTGTAAATATGTATAAAAGTGAAGTTATTTATGATGTTTGTTATGATGGTTTTTTCATTAAGGAGGGAGAAGTGTGATGTCTGTAAGTGCTGTAAGCTTGTAATGCTTGTAGCTCCATACTGTGGATGTGGACGTATTGTGTACTGCAGCTGCAGAGTTATAATAAACAGACAGGCAGCTTCCGGTAGCTTCCGGACAGAACGCCTGCCATCTTAAGAGCTGTGTGTGTGTGCTCTGTGAAGGTATCATAAGGGGGTTGACGTATGAAGAAAGGTTGAGTAGGTTGGGCCTCTACTCATTGGAATTCAGAAGAATGATTGCTGATCTTATCGAAATGTATAAGATTATGAGGGGGCTTGACAAGGTGGATGCAGAGAGGATATTTCCACTGATGGGGGGAAACTAGAACTAGAGGGCATGATCTTAGAATAAGGGGCCACCCATTTAAAACAGAGATGAGGAGAAATTTCTTCTCTCAGGGGGTTGTGAAATTCGCTGCCTCAGAGAGCTGTGGAAGCTGGGACATTGAATAAATTTAAGACTGAAATAGACAGTTTCTTAAATGATAAGGGGATAAGGGGTTATGGGGAGCGGGCAGGAAAGTGGACCTGAGTCCATGATCAGATCAGCCATGATCTTATTGAATGGTGGAGCTGGCTCGAGGGGCCGTATGGCCGACTCCTGTTCCTATTTCTTATGTTCTTAATATGTTCTTTTAAGTGACAATCAGCTGTTTAACAAGCCTCAGGGTGACCATTCCTAGCGCAGGTTTCAACTCCTTTACCAAGATGGTGTCTTGGGCTAAACGCAAGCTAAACTGGCGATTCAGCTTAAGGCCCCATCTTGGCTACCTCAGAGGCTCTATCGCACCTAAATTATTCGGCTAAAATTGCCCACTATATAAATGCAGGTCTTTCTTTATTTCATTTACTCTGGATTTGCAATTAGTCTCTTCCATTTCTAATGTTTCAGTGGTCCAGTGATCAAGATTGAATATTATAAGATCGATTTGTCCATTTAGCTGGTTGGATCCCACTGGTATCGAACATTTGAGCGCAGGACTGGGGGTTGCTTTCAAATGATTCCCATCCCATGCACACTGACTGAAATCTTCCATCTGAACTTTTATTCAGTACTAAAGGAGCTTTCTTGCATGAGATGAAGGAACGGTTCATTAAGATCCCAAAGGTTATGCCACCGAATTGAAAGTAAGCCAATGGGAGATTCTTCAAAGCTCCAACCTCAATGGCTGCAATGAAAATTCCAGACTTGGGTATTCCTGCTGGGCGCTTCTCCCTCACTGAGTGTTTTGGAGGAGGAACACAAGGCACTGAGGAGGAATGAGGGGCAGGTTTGCTTGTAGTGGAGGTCGACTGGCCTTGCCCAGGAAGCTGAGTGCACAGATCCTCGGACAGTGACCTGAGAATGACCGAGGAGAACTTGCCCTTGCACGCTCCGCTTCACCGAGGAGATAAAGTCATGCCATCTGCTCAAGCCTGACATGCAGACACGATGGACCTGGGGACTGTGCCATTGGCTGCGGGGGTGACTGCAGCACTGAACACCATTGCTTCCGGATCCTTTCAAAGCACCTCGGGGGATGTTTGCAACTTGTTTAAAACTTCAGTCAATCAGCAGTGCACTGATGTATTCAGCAGATGATAAATGCCAGGGCTTATTCCTTCAGAAGTGGAGAGCCAGCAGCAACTTAAGAAGGCACTACACTTCTTTTTAAAGGTCCAGGTTCCCCACAGAACAGGGTCTTCTAGATTGAACTCACATCCATGGTCTTCACTATCCAGAAGAGGCTCCTTTCAGTGAATGGGCGGGTGGTCGGTGACTAGCAGCGTTCGATACCCCAGTAACGGTGTTCATTTCAAGGGCAGTCCTTCATGCCTTTGTTATTTGAAGCTGAAGGCAGAGCGGACATTTGTCAGCTAGTTAAGGATATTCTCGTTCAGTCCTGCCTCATGACCCCATTGCTGAACAGTGATCTAACGAGCCACGCGGAGAATTGTTGATTGTGCAATCAGTGTGGTGAAGCAGTGCATCAGGAAGCTGGTGAGATGAGTATAGGTCTGCTAAAGAGAACAGTA
Organism: Pristiophorus japonicus; assembly: GCF_044704955.1. NCBI lineage: Eukaryota > Metazoa > Chordata > Chondrichthyes > Pristiophoridae > Pristiophorus > Pristiophorus japonicus. Next base: position 87,865,531 of record NC_091991.1, on the reverse strand, counting down.
ACCTATCAGTAAAAGTCACACCAACAGCACGTAAATCTAGGCTGACACTGAGGGAGTGCTGAACTGTCAGAGGTGCCGTCTTTTGGATGAGACATTAAACCGGGACCCCCATCTGCCTTCTTAAGTTGATGGAAAAATCCCGTGGCACTATTCAAAGGAATTCTGGTCATTATCACTTTGCTGTTTGTGGGAGCTTGCTGTGCACAAATTGGCTGCTGCGCTTCCTACATTACAACAGTGACTACACTCTAAAAGTGCTTCATTGGCTGTAAAGCGATTTGGGATGTCCTGAGGTTGTGAAAGGTGCTATATAAATGCAAGTTCTTTCTTTTCTTTCAACCTCTAGGGCCAGATTTTCTGCAGGTTTGCGACCCGGGTTTCTGCCGCGATTTGACTCTCCGCAGCGAAAACTCAGTCGCAAAGCCCTGTTCGTGGCGGCGCTTCCAAGTACCGCCAGGGAGAGGAGCACCGGCATGTAACGACGCGGATTGCGTTTGCGACCAGCTTTCGGATCTCTCCCAGCCCGTATGCCACGCCCAGAATAGCAACAGGGTCAAACCTGTCAGTGCAGCCCTGCCAGCAGCGGTAAGTATGAAAACCTGCAAAAAAGGGAAGTTAAAGTTCTTATTTTTAAATTTTTTTGCAGCGATTACTTAGTTAGGGGTCTTTTTTTGTCTCTTCGGGAGGTCTCTTCCGCCCATCCGCAGGGACGAGAACCTCCCTGCGTGCTCTGACTACCTCCACAAGAATATGTCAGGAGTCATCGGAAAACCTTGGTGCAGCCCCCTGCCTTTGGGAAGTCATTTGTAAAGTCTCAGCAATAATAAGACCCTCCAGATACTCCCTCCACAGTCCGAGATGAACCTTCAAATGCGATGTGGCCAAGGCTGCTTTAAATATCCCCACTGGAAAGGAGTCATCGATGACGTCATCAGACCCACACCATTAAATAGGGCCGGGAAACACACCTGAACAGGGGCCATTAATTGAACGATGCTCTGAGGAGCGGGATGATCAGTACAACGCGGTTCCGACCCGCCACGTGGCCTGCATGTCCCCCCGACCCGACTCGGTAAGGAGAATTTTGGTCATTATGTTATCCGGGTGCTTTGCAGGTGGCTTCAGTTAGGCAGTAACAGGGTGAGAGGATATCCTTTGTGGAAAGCATACCCTCAAGTCGCTGGAGAAATACCACCAACGATGTCTCTGCAAGATCCTACAAATCCCCTGGGAGGACAGACGCACCAATGTTAGCATCCTCGACCAGGCTAACATTCCCAGCATCGAAGCACTGACCACACTTGATCAGCTCCGCTGGGCAGACCACATAGTTCGCATGCCAGACACGAGACTCCCAAAGCAAGCGCTCTACTCGGAACTCCTTCATGGCAAACGAGCCAAAGGTGGGCAGAGGAAACGTTACAAGGACACCCTCAAAGTCTTCCTGATAAAGTGTAACATCCCCACTGACACCTGGGAGTCCCTGACCAAAGACTGCCCTAAGTGGAGGAAGTGCATCCGGGAGGGTGCTGAGCACCTCGAGTCTTACCGCCGAGAGCATGCAGAAATCAAGCGCAGGCAGCAGAAAGAGCGTGCGGCAAACCAGTCCCACCCACCCTTTCCCACAACGACTATCTGCCCCACCCGTGACAGGGACTGAGGCTCTCGTATTGGACTGTACAGTCACCCAAGGACTCACTTTTAGAGTGGAAGCAAGTCTTCTTCAATTCCGAGGGACTACCTATGAGGATGATGATGATGATGTGGAAAGCATGCTCTGCCCCATTACTTTGTCTAGGGAGGTGCTGGGTAGTCTTACGTCGGCTGTGTTCCAGAGGCAGGGAGCAAACTGCTTACTCGTCCACTCCCAGTTGCCCTGTATGTTGAACATAGTGCTGACCCTTTCTGCTGGGACAACGCACCTTTCGTCCACTCCCTGACGTGGCCGCCGCAACAACTGAAAGGTGGTGTTGTCCTACACAGCTCCCTTCCTTCAACAAGAGTTCTTAGCAGTCTCCAGATTTCCGTCTGTGCATAAACATCATCTCCCCTTTAAATGGAAGGCCAACCCTTTAAAAGTGCAGGGAAGATACCCCCAATCCACACCACCCCACCCCCCTCGCCCACGTCATGTTATTCTGGGATTATTAGGTCAACCCCAGAAAATCTAGTGACATCGGATGTTCCCATAGCACTGCAGTCACACTGGGACAAAAAAAATTCAATCCTGGTGTGGTCCGACCAGTACCTTTGCGTCTTTCTGTTTTGGCAATATATCCCAGCATTCTATTTGTGTTTCTGATGACCTCACCACATGCAGCAATATATCGCTTCTCATGTGCAGCTGCCCCAGTAACAACAGTAGAACGATTGGCAGCCTACGGGAATGCAGAGCCTCCCTACTACGTGGGCCCCATGAGCTGCTCACTCCTGATTCTCCTGGGGAAAGTCACCCATCTTTCAAACTAGATCTTGACTGCTCCATGAAGCATTTCCAGTCTTAAGGGTACTACCATTGAATGGGGGGTGCTGAGCAGAGGCCGGGCCTCACCAGTGAGGGGTAGGGGGGTCTATCTGTGTCAGTATTGTCCTCTCTCTAATGCCACTCCCAGTTACAGAGAGGCTTTGTCAGGGATCCAGGGAAAAGTCTACGGACCGAAATTGCCCTCCGCCCAAAACGGGGCGCGCGCACCACGTTTCTAGTATTTTTACCGCCGCAATGGTTAAGATGGCCTCTTGAGTGAAATTCCGCTCTTTGGCTTTTTTGTTCAGGTGGACCGGAAGTCGCTCATAGTGGGGGCGGAAGTTGGGTAGTGAGCACACTAGAGGGGGGAGGTTGGGGGGTGAGCACACTAGAGGGGGGAGGTTGGGGGGTGAGCACACTAGAGGGGGGGAGGTTGGGGGGTGAGCACACTAGAGGGATAGAAGTGGGGCGGTGAACACACTAGAGGGGCAGACATTGAGGTGGTGAGCACACTAGAGGGGCGGAGGTTGGAGGGGTGAGCACACTAGAGGGGGGAGGTTGGAGGGTGAGCACACCACAGGGGCATAAGTTGGGCGGTGAGCACAATAGAGGGGGGAGAGGTTGGGGGTGAGTACACAAGAGGGGGGAGGTTGGGGGGTAAGCACACTAGAGGGGGGGAGGTTGGGGGGTGAGCACACTAGAGGGATAGAAGTGGGGCGGTGAACACACTAGAGGGGCAGACATTGAGGCGGTGAGCACACTAGAGGGGCGGAGGTTGGAGGGATGAGCACACTAGAGGGGGGGAGGTTGGGGGTGAGTACACAAGAGGGGGGGAGGTTGGGGGTGAGCACATTAGAGAGGGGGAGGTTGGGGGTGAGCACACTAGAGGGGGGGAGGTTGGGGGTGAGTACACTAGAGGGGCAGAGGTTGGGGGTGAGCACACTAGAGGGGCAGTAGTGGGGGCGATGAGCACACTAGAGGGGCAGAGGTTGGGGGTGAGTACACTCGAGGGGCAAAGGTTGGGGGTGAGCACACTAGAGGGGCAGTAGTGGGGGCGATAAGCACACTAGAGGGGGGGAAGTTGGGGGTGAGCACACTAGAGGGGCAGAGGTTGGGGGTGAGTACACTAGAGGGGGGGAGGTTGGGGGTGAGCACACTAGAGGGGCGGAGGTTGGGGGTGAGTACACTAGAGGGGGGGAGGTTGGGGTGAGTACACTAGAGGGGGGAGGGTTGGGGGTGAGCACACTAGAGGGGCAGAGGTGGGGGTGAGTACATTAGAGGGGGAGAGGTTGGGGTGAGCACACTAGAGAGGCAGAGGTGGGGGTGAGTACATTAGAGGGGGGGAGGTTGGGGGTGAGCACACTAGAGGGGCAGAGGTGGGGGTGAGTACATTAGAGGGGGGGAGGTTGGGGGTGAGCACACTAGAGGGGCAGAGGTGGGGGTGAGTACATTAGAGGGGGGGAGGTTGGGGGTGAGTACATTAGAGGGGTAGAGGTTGGGGGTGAGCACACTAGAGAGGGGGAGGTTGGGGTGAGTACACTAGAGGGGGGGAGGTTGGGGCGATGAGTACACTAGAGAGGCAGAGGTTGGGGTGAGCACACTAGAGGGGGGGAGGTTGGGGTGAGCACACTAGAGGGGGGGAGGTTGGGGGTGAGCACACTAGAGGGGGGAGGTTGGGGGTGAACACACTAGAGCGGGGGAAGTTGGGGGTGAGCACACTGGAGGGGGGGAGGTTGGGGTGAGTACATTAGAGGGGCAGAGGTTGGGATGAGCACACTAGAGGGGGGGAGGTTGGGGGTGAACACACCAGAGGGGGGGAGGTTGGGGGTGAGTACACTAGAGGGGGGGAGGTTGGGGGTGAGTACACTAGAGGGGGGGAGGTTGGGGGTGAGTACACTAGAGGGGCAGAGGTTGGGATGAGCACACTAGAGGGGCAGAGGTTGGGGGTGAACACACTAGATGGGCAGAGGTTGGGGGTGAGTACACTAGAGGGGCAGAGGTTGGGATGAGCACACTAGAGGGGCAGAGGTTGGGGGTGAACACACTAGAGGGGGGAGATTGGGGGTGAGTACACTAGAGGGGGGGAGGTTGGGGGTGAGCACACTAGAGGGGCAGAGGTTGGGGGTGAACACACTAGAGGGGGGAGATTGGGGGTGAGTACACTAGAGGGGGGGAGGTTGGGATGAGCACACTAGAGGGGCAGAGGTTGGGGGTGAACACACTAGATGGGCAGAGGTTGGGGGTGAGTACACTAGAGGGGGGAGGTTGGGGGTGAGCACACTAGAGGGGGGGAGGTTGGGGGTGAGCACACTAGAGGGGCAGAGGTTGGGATGAGCACACTAGAGGGGCAGAGGTTGGGGGTGAACACACTAGAGGGGGGAGATTGGGGGTGAGTACACTAGAGGGGGGGAGGTTGGGGGTGAGCACACTAGAGGGGCAGAGGTTGGGGGTGAACACACTAGAGGGGGGAGATTTGGGGTGAGTACACTAGAGGGGGGGAGATTGGGGGTGAGTACACTAGAGGGGGGAGGTTGGGGGTGAGCACACTAGAGGGGGGGAGGTTGGGGGTGAGCACACTAGAGGGGCAGAGGTTGGGATGAGCACACTAGAGGGGCAGAGGTTGGGGGTGAACACACTAGAGGGGGGAGATTGGGGGTGAGTACACAGAGCGGGGGAGGTTGGGGGTGAGTACACTAGAGGGGGGGAGGTTGGGGGTGAGCACACTAGAGGGGCAGAGGTTGGGATGAGCACACTAGAGGGGCAGAGGTTGGGGGTGAACACACTAGAGGGGCAGAGGTTGGGGGTGAACACACTAGAGGGGGGAGATTGGGGGTGAGTACACTAGAGAGACGGAGCTGTTCCTTTCGTGTCTTTCGTCTCTCTGTTTGTCCATCCTCCAGCTTCTTTTCCTTCCTGTGTGTTCCCGCCCCGACTTCACCCCGGCCCCCCTCCGTCCCTTTTTCCTCTGCTGCCCGACCTCACCTACCTCGGGTCAGACAAGGAACTCCTCCATGGCGGCAGGGCCCCACCCGAACATTTCCTCGGTGGCGGGTGCCCCCACGCTTCTGACGTTCTGAAATCCAGAAATACCCGAACCTGGGCTCGGGTGTTACCGGATTAGTGACATCACAAAGACGTTCCGAAGTCCGGAAAAACACGTAAACCGGCTCAGCCTTGGTCCCGAGGTTGCCAAATTTGGGATGTCGAACCTGTATCACCTTGATGGATCTTACCTGCTCCAAGATTGGAATTCCAATGGTACCGGACTGTAGTGTATGTAGGCACCTTTAGTAATGAGCCTTTATTTGCAGCTCCTGAGTGCAGACAACAAGTTGTGTGTTCCCTTTTATACTGGGTTACCTGCAGTGCTTAGCAGCAGCACCCTCTGATGTACCGGTAAGGTGTGTGCAGTATAAGGATACATTCAATGTGACATAACAATGTTACAGACATCGCACAGTAAATAGGCATGCATACACAATAATACTGCCCCCTGAGCATTTTTCATATCCTTATTGTCATGCCCAGGGGAGGTGATCAGTGGTGGGCTATGGGAAGTTGTGGTGAGGGTTGTGCGGTTGCCAGGTGTGACCCCTGTGCTTGAGGCTGGCCTCATGCGTTTCCCCTCCCTTACACACAGACCATGAGGGTGTTATTGTTGTGGGATCCCTCGGGGGGGTAACCATGGCAGCAGTGGGTGGTGTGTATACACTGTGATGTGCGTAGTTGTGGGCAGAGCCACAAGACTGGATGGGCTCCTTGTCCACCAATTGGGATGAGGGTCAGGTCATCCCAGGGTTTGCCAGAGAAGCTGGAGGGTATTGGCCTCATGCTCCTGGTGTTGGCCCTGGTGGCCAGGGGTTGTAGGACTGATCTGGTGCAGGCTGCCATTGGTGGTGGCTGGGCTGCCCATTGACCACTGTCCCTGTAGTGGGTCTGCTCCCACTGCCTGTGTGTGTGTCCTGCAAGGGACATCACATTCGTTCCAAAGGTCCAGGCTACATGGTCAGGTAGCCTGCTGGACCGGGGGGTCTCCCACAGGGGGATTCCATTGGCATCAGCATGGTCCCTATAGAACCCAATGTCCTTTGGCAGTGTCCTATCGGTATACCCGACACCTTGGCTCTGATCACACATAGTCGAGCCGGCATTATACATTCTAGCATTTGGGTGTCCTGGTTTCAACAGACATGGTTACATTAGGCATTTCACATTCTTTATCATTATTGTTAAGCATAATAAACTTGTTCTTAACCTTACTGACACCTGCATTCATCTCATTAGTCACATTAGTTAAACCAGCATCACAATTCATGGTTACATTGCATACATTTTCATACTTGCACCCTTTAATTGCAACTTTAGCTTTAAAGTCAGTGTACTCAAATAGTTGAAACTTCCCCTTTAAATTTTTTTGGTTACAGGTCTCCTTTAAGGGAGCCTTCAAATCCGATTGGCTGCTCGATGTCACATGATGCTCCTCCATGTTCACTCGTGGCATGGCGAAGGCCATTTTGATTACAGGTTCTGCTGCTTGTGGTGCTGCAGCCATTTTCTGGTCTTGCTGCAGGTAGGCTGTGGTGCTCTTTTCTTCCACAGGTTCGATCGTGGACATTGGGAATCCATTTCTTTCGTCAATGTTCTCTTCTTGGAGTGCTGCCCCACCCGGAAAGTGGAGTTTGGATCCTCAGTCTCGGAGATTTTGCCGGGGTGTTGTGGGCAGTTGAGCTGCACAGTGGAATCTCCGGATGCTGCGATGGATCCATGTTCGAGGTCGAGAAAAAAAAAAAAATCGGGGATTGCCAGAGCCCGGAGGCCTGGGAGCAGCTTCGCTTGGACAGGCGGCCATTGTGGTCGATTGGCGGGATTCATCCAAAGTTCTTCAAAGGTCGCTTGGCTCATCACAGACTGGCTCGTCCCTGTGTCGCCCTCCATAGAAACTGGAACCCCGTCGACAACTGCTTTCATCACCCACGGAGAACTTTCTGTGGAGCAGGTATGTGTCATGTATTCAACTATCATTGTAACCCATGTATAAGCTGATCTAAGTTGTACACCTTGAGAACATTGACCACAAGGGGGTGAACTTGTGAGAGACACTCCTAACCTGGACTTTCAGGTATAAAAGGGAAGCTCCACCCACCTTCATCATTTGAAGTCTTGGTAATAAAGGTAACTGGTCACAGAGTGACCTTCTCTCAAGTATGGGCCTCGTATGCATTTATACTGTATAGCAAGGACATATCATTGGCAACGAGAAACTGGGATTTAAACCACGCAAGCATGGCCACTAGCAGCACAGAAGAGAGGTACTGTGTTGCTGATGATTGGGGCGACTTTATTGAGAGACTACAGCAAAGTTTTGTCACTAAGGAATGGTTGGGACAGGATTCGGCCGACAAACGCAGGGCTCATCTCCTGACGGTTTGTGGATCCATAACGTACTCTCTGATGAGGACCTTCTAGCGCCAGAGAAGCCAGCGGACAAGACGTTCGAAGAGCTCAGTAAGTTGATTGGGGAACACCTTAAACCGGTGAGCAGCATGCACATGGCGAGGCACCGGTTTTACACACACCGGCCGGCGGCAAGAAGGGCAAAGCGTTCCTGACTTCGTGGCAGATCTCTGACGACTGGCGAGCCTATGTAAGTTCACAGATGCATGCAGAGCAGAGATGCAGTGAGACTTTTTTATTGAGGGCATCGGGAACGCTGGGGTTTTCAGGAAACTGATTGAGACCAAAGACTTGACCTTGGAAGTGGCGGCTCTGATAGTCCAGACATTTATCTCAGGGGAGGAAGAGACCAGAATGATGTATGACAAAAATCTTGGCTCAAATGCGGCAAACGACCAGGGAGTCAACATTGTTAACGCAGCACACAGTTCTCTAGGCAGACAAGGGCAATCGGACATGCCCCAGCATGTAGTCGAACCCAAAGGGGGAACTCAACAGAGACAATGGCTAGCTGAACGGTGATTCATGCCATCGCAATGGACAATGCGGCCAGTAATGGGGCCATCAACACCTGTTAATGGTGTGCTTAAGGACAGTTACAGAGACAGTCAGAGACGATCGACTGGTAATGGACCTTTTGTTCCCAACAACGGGGCCTCCAGCTCATGCTGGAGGTGTGGAGGCAAACACCCAGGCAGAGCTTGTAGGTATCAGCAATATACCTGCAGAAACTGCAACCACAAGTGGTCACTTGGCGCATATGTGCAGGAAGCCTGCAGCCAGGTTGATGTATGAGGAGGACGGGCCCGATGTAAGCCATACGAGGCCAAATGAATACTGGGTGAAATCGCTGGAAGCTGAAGTTCAGCGAGTTCATGTGGAGCACATATATAGTTCATATACCAGGACGCGATCGATAATGATGAAAGTGCTCCTCAATGGCATCCCAGTATTAATGGAGCTAGACACGGGGGCCAGCCAGTCCCTGATGAGTATCAAACAGTTCGACAAGTTGTGGCCGTCCAAGGCCAGGAGGCCAAAATTATTGCCGATTGACGCACAGCTACGGACTTACACAAAGCAGATCATTCCGGTGCTAGGCAGCGCCACGGTAGTCGTGACCCACAAAGATTCGGAGAACAGGTTGCCACTCTGGATTTTCCCAGGGGATGGTCCCGCATTACTGGGGAGGAGTTGGCTTGCTGTCATGAACTGGAAATGGGGCGATGTCAATGCAATTTCTTCTGTGAAGCGAGTATCATGCTCACAGGTCCTGGACAAATTTGACTCATTATTTCAACCCGGCATCGGCACTTTCATGGGGACCAAGGTAGTGATTCACATAAACCCGGACGCCAGGCCAGTACACCACAAGGCCAGAGCGGTGCCATACGTGATGCGGGAAAAGATAGAAGGCGAATTGGACCGCCTGCTGAGGGAAGGCATCATCTCGCCAGTCGAATTCAGTGACTGGCAAGTCCGATTGTGCCGGTGCTGATATGTGGTGATTACAAGGCCATCATCAATCGGGTGTCACTCCAAGACCAGTACCCACTACCGAGAGCGGAGGACCTCTTTGCGACGCTATCCGGTGGCAAACTTTTTTCAAAATTGGACCTGACCTCAGCTTACATGACCCAGGAGCTGGCGAGTGAGTCGAAGAAGCTGACCACCATCACGACACACAAGGGGTTGTTTGAGTACAACAGATGTCCGTTCGGGATTCGTTCGGCCACCGTGATCTTTCAGCGAAATATGGAAAGCCTCCTCAAGTCAATTCCAAGGATGGTGGTTTTTCAAGACGACACCCTCATCACGGGTCGCGATACTGAAGAACACCTCCACAACCTGGAGGAGGTGCTACGCAGACTGGACCGGGTAGGGCTGGACTGAAAAAGGCAAAGTGCGTCTTCTTAACTCCAGAGGTAAAATTCCTGTGGAGGAGGGTAGCAGCAGACGGGATCAGACCTACTGCGTCCAAAACGGAAGAGTGATTCAGAGAGCACCCAGACCCCGTAACACGACGGAACTGCGTTCGTTCCTGGGGCTCCTGAACTATTTTGGTAACTTTCTTCCCAAATTGAGCACGCTGTTAGAGCCGCTACACATGCTCCTTCGCAAAGGTCGCAATTGGGTCTGGGGGGACAGCCAGGAAAGGGCTTTTGATAGAGCACGCAACTTGTTATGCTCCAACAAACTGTTAACATTATATGACTCGTGTAAGAAACTTATTCTAACGTGCGATGTGTCATCCTGTGGGGTCGGGTGTGTGTTGCAGCATGTGAATGCCAATGGTCAGTTACAGCCGGTAACTCATGTTTCCAGAAGTCTGTCCCAGGCAGAAAGGGGCTACGGGATGATAGAAAAGGAAGTGCTAGCATGTGTATATGCAATTAAAAAAATGCACCAGTACCTGTTTGGCAGGAAATTTGAGCTGGAGACAGATCACAAATCCCTAACGTCCCTTTTGGCCGACAACAAGGCCATAAATCCAAACGCATCGGCCCGCATACAGAGGTGGCCACTCACGTTAGCCGCCTATGACTACACAATTCGGCACAGACCGGGCACTGAAAACTGCGCCGATGCACTCAGCAGGCTCTCACTAGCCACCGCCGAGGGGGAAACTGAGCATGATGCTGAGATGATCATGGCTGTTGAAGCTTTCGAAAGTGAAGGCTCACCTGTGACAGCCCGTCAGATTAAAGTCTGGACAAATAAAGACCCGCTACTGTCTTTAGTTAAGAAATGTGTCCTGAATGGGGACTGGGCAGCCACGTACGGGGCATGCCCTGAGGAATTTAAACCATTTCATAGGCGCAAGGATGAACTCTCGATTCAGGCCGATTGCCTACTGTGGGAAACCGAGTAGTCATGCCCCAGAGGGGCAGAGAGGTGTTTATCAGAGAACTTCACAATGAGCACCCGGGCATTGTCATGATGAAGGCAATTGCCAGGTCACACATTGGTGGCCAGGGATAGATGCAGACCTGGAACTTTGTGTTCGCAGGTGCAACACGTGTGCTCAGCTGGGCAACGCACCCAGGGAAGCCCCCCTTAGCCCCTGGTCCTGGCCCGCCAAGCCATGGTCACGAATCCATGTGGACTACGCAGGTCCTTTCATGGGATAAATGTTTTTTGTTGTAGTAGACGCCTACTTCAAATGGATCGAGTGTGACATTTTAAATTCAAGCACATCCTCTGCCACGATAGAAAGTCTACGGGTAATGTTCGCCGCCCATGGTCGACCGGATGTCTTGGTCAGCGACAATGGCTCGTGCTTCACAAGCACTGAATTCCAGGACTTCATGACAGGCAATGGAATCAACCATGTCAGAACGGCACCGTTCAAGCCGGCAAGGCGGAATGAGCAGTGCAGATAATCAAACAGGGCTGCTCAGAATCCAAGGGGGTTCCCTACAAAGCCGCTTATCATGCCTCCTGTTGGCCAATAGATCCCGACCACACTCGCTCACAGGGGTTCCACCTGCAGAGCTGCTCATGAAAAGGACACTCAAAACCAGGTTATCCCTTATACACCCTACTATGAAAGAAATTGTTGAGAGCAGGCATCAGTGACAATGTGACTACCATGACAGGAATGCGAGGGCGCAATGTATTGATGTCAATGACCCTGTTTTTGTCCTTAATTACACTGCAGGGCCCAAATGGCTTGCAGGCACTGTGATTGCCAAAGAGGGGAATAGGGTTTTGGTAGTTAAACTTACCAATGGACAAATTTGCCGCAAACACGTGGATCAAACTAAAAGGAGGTTCAGCAACCCCATAGAAGAAGCAGAGGAAGAACACGACGTAGAGTTTACTCCACCACAGGTGACCGAACACCGGAACCAAGTGGAGGAGAGCCCAGTCACTGTGGGCAGTCCAGACAGGCCTGAGGCACCGCAAACAGCAGACACTCAGGCCAGCGCCCAACAACCGGAGCCCCAACTCAGGCGCTCTACACGAAAGCGTAAACCATCAGAGAGACTCAACCTGTGATCCCAATAAGACTTTGTGGGGGAGGTGATGTCATGTATTCAACTATCATTGTAACCCATGTATAAGCTGACCTAAGTTGTACACCTTGAGAACATTGACCACAAGGGGGTGAACTTGTGGGAGACACTCCTAACCTGGACTTTCAGGTATAAAAGGGGAAGCTTCACCCACCTTCATCACTTGAGGTCTTGGTAATAAAGGTAACTGGTCACAGAGTGATCTTCTCTCAAGTATGGGCCTCGTGTGCATTTATACTGTATAGTAAGGACATATCAGTATGAGTTCCATACTTTTCTTCCAGGGGTTGAGCAACTTCACCTTCCTCTGTGTCGGAGCCCCGGTGATCAGCCAACTCATCAGAGACGCAGTGAGTAAAGCTTTTTCTGCACATCCTTTGAAGGTGCCTTTTCTCTTTGCCTGCATAGTCTTTATAGCGGCACTGATGGGCCCTGTGGTTTCCTCCACAGCGCCAGCACGGGGCCATCCGGTTTGCCCCATGTGGCGGACTCAGGGTTGCGGGACTCGGGGCAGTGTTTCTGCCCTTAGAAGTATCAAAACGGTGCACTGCTCTCGTCAGTTTAGAGTCCCTTAGTGCTTCATTTAGGTGGTCGCCAAAGTCGCACGATGCAGCCAGTCTCCTGAAGTGTTCTAATCTTTCTACAAAAGTGTCCCAATCTTCCCCATCGGTAAATTGCTGAAAGTTGCTGAGATTCGACATACTGAGCGTGTGGTTCGTGACCTCGTATTCCCGTCGCCAGTTGTAGTGTATGTAGGCATCTTTAGTAATAACTCCACGAGGCAGGGTATGATACTTAAACTGTGCAGACCTGCAGTCCTTTATTTGCAGCTCCTGAGTGCAGACAACAAGCTGTGTGTTCCTTTTTATACTGGGTTACCTGCAGTGTGCAGGTAACCCTTAGGTCTCCAGCAGCAGCACCCTCTGGTGTACAGGCAATGTGTGTACAGTGTAAGGGTACAATTAGTGTTGCATAACAGTGTTACAGACATCACACAGTAAACAGGCATGCATACACAACATGGACAATTCCTTGTTAAAAATCTTCCGTTCGCAGACAATGCATGTGAAATGCCAGAAATGCCTTATTACTTAAACACCTCACACTACACAATTTCCTGCAGACGCAAGGAGATCATACACTTTTCTAGGTTTAAATCGACTCACATCTGGATGGGTGGTAACGAGTGTGACAGACCCATTCACTATAACCTTGGTCAAGTACAATGGCACAAGGGAAAAACACGGAGGAAGGAAACTTCTTTGTAGTTCAACATTATCCTCCAACGGGGCATATACCTGTCATAAAAATAATTAAGTTCCCAATGACACTTCACCCAGGACACCAGAATTCCCTGGCATCAGAGTTTATTCACTTTACTCCTGGGGTAAGGACATCGGCTGGGATACAGTCAAGAGTAAACTACAAAAAATATTGGTTTATGCCAACAGAACCTTACCGATTCAGAATTGAGCAGAGTCCATATTTGGAGCCTAATTCCACGTTCAATTCTACCTCCATGATATATGATTTCCTGCGTGCGGAGGAATGCACTAATCAGGGGTTCCTTATCTGTAATAAATGGAAAAAAATGTAAGCAATGTGGCAACGGTTCTGATAGGGCAAACTGCCCTGTTATCTCTACACCAGTGGGGCCGGATTACTGGAGACATTTCTCTTTGGGGAATTGATCCTATGCGGTCATTACAGCTTCCAAGTGGTCCGACTGTGGTCTGGACACAGGCACTTGGATAATAACACTCTCTAAAGATGTCACCCATTGTGGACACATTCCCCAATACCTTAAATCCTCTCAATCTAGGAATTCCTATTCCCCTAGTATTATTAATGCAGCTATCAAACTTAGCAATCTAAGTACACTTCTTAGTCAGTTACAGTGCATGGAACTGATTCTTACCTTTACCAATGACTCAGTCGAGGATACTATTAAAAGGATACAACTCTTGATGTCACAAATTGAACTGGATAATATTTGGCAAGCCCCAGATTGGCTTGATGCTATAGGTCAAAGTATTATAGAGGCAATGCCATGGTTATCATTGGTTACTAAATCCACTATTGATTGGATCACTGATGCTGTCTCAGGAGTATTTGAAAGTATTTTTGGTGTCTTCTTATACATCATTCCAGAACTTAGTGTGACTGGGATTGTGATCCTCATCTTGGTTCAAAAATAATAACCTATCTCTCCACAGATGCTGCCTAACCTGCTGAGATTGCCAGTATTTTATGTCTTTGTTTCAGATTCCAGCATCAGCAGTATTTCTTCTTTTGTATTATAACCTTCATATTGCTTCCAAAGATTGGACTACTTTGGCATCCACTCCAAGGGTTGCAAAAACTTGGACTAAAGCATCACAACTTGCAAGCATTGCTGCTGCAGTCCTTTAATCACATATACGGGTCCTCGGAAACACATGAATGAGCACACGGCCTTGTGCTCCACATCGCGACTTACCCTTTCTAACGTAAATTGAGTTTGTAAGCCTACACACAGACATTCAAAACTCATCTTCCACCACTGCACCTCTATTGAATCCTACACCTTATCGACCGGATTCAATTATCAATTGCTAATGTTATGAGAGTGTATCAAGCTCCAGCCAGCTCAAAATACACTGCAACGTCTCCTTGACTCACCTGAATAACTCACCTCTACAGAACATTACATCTACTAATTAGACATTCTAATTACATGTTGTTCCACTAATTGTATGAAAATGTATCTATCATTCTTCAAAATTCTGTCCAATGTGAAATAAGGCAAAACATTGGCTTTGGAATGATTTAGACGAACTTTGATGTAGCACATGCTTAGAATATTGTAAATCTCATCATATTAATATTGTTCGATGTACTCTTGAAACCTTGTTTGATAAATATTGAACAAATCCTGCCCTTGCTGCTTGTGCTCATGTTGATCAAGAGGAGGGTGTGAAGGAATTCTAGCTATGAAAGAATTCTTGCCTTGAAGGGCTGACCCTGGATAAGTTACTTTATAACTTCTTAAAATAAGATCATTGTTGAAAGAGCAGTTGGGTGAATTGACTAATTTGAAGTACTTCTCGCATAAACTAGACCAATTCTTGTGACCCTGGGTGAGTTATTTTATAACTTCTTACAATGGGACATATGTTGTAACAACAGCAAAGGGGCATAAATGGCATCTGCCCTTTGACCATAAATGATAACCTCACAATGATCATATAATGATACAGTGGTTAGCTGGATGCAAAAGGCAGCTAAAATATAACTAGTGTTAATTAACTTGATCAACAAGAAACACTTGTGAAAAACAACTGAGGAAGGTATAAATATTGAGAGCTCGGCTGAGATTTTTTAGATTCGCTTAGACTCACTGAAGCGTCGCTCAACTATCAGAGCAGGGCAGAGGCATCATGCCGGCTCTATAGTCCTCTACCACTCAGGGATTTAAGGTAAATGTTACCTTGATAATTAATGGATATCCTGCTTAAACAAGAACTGTAATAATGTAACGAAATTTAGATTTAAAAGTTAGATTCTCTACTAGAAATAAGATAGTACTTTTCACCTTTTTTAAGAACTGTTAACATTGCGATTGACTCACCAACTGTAAATTGCAGATCGGTTCTTTAATAAATCTCTATATATTTTAGAATTGTCTCCCACAGTCTTCTGTATCACTAACTGGTGAACCACGTCTCCATACACTCTTTTGCTGAAGAGGTACATTATTGAGGAGGGACCCTTACAATATCTGGGACATTATAATCTGGCTGAAACTTGCTAAAAAGTGCTCTCTGGAGCACGGTAACATTCTTGGGTTGTCCCTTTCCTTTGGGCCAGATAGACCAGACCTTCAGATCCATTCAGTGTCTTTAGGATTTGGCTACCCCAACCTTAAGTTGAGAGTGGACAGAACACCTGTGACGTATGCTTGATCCGGGATAGGCCCAAAGGGGCTCGGATTGTAATAATCACTACAGACGGGTAAATGGAGTTGAGGTACAGATCATCCATGATCTGATTGAATGGTGGAACAGGCTCAAGGGGCTGAATGGCCTACTCCTGCTTCTGTTCCTACTCTATGCTCCAATGCGATGAGAACAGTGCAATGAAAAGGATTGCCTGCAACGTTACGAGTCAGGGCCCCGCAGGTGATTGGGGGGGGCCTCATGGGACACGTGGCTTGGTGTCAATAAAAAATTGTCTTATAACACTCCTGTGAATCACCTTGGGACGTTTTACAACGTCAAAGGTGCTTTATAAATACAAATTGTTATTGTTTAAGATATAACAAAGTACCTCAGATGTGTTGTGACTTTAGTACTTTGTATCAGGGCAACATCAGTTACAGATATCTTTATGGACCCAAATTTCCACATGATTTGCACCTGATTTTTAGGAGCAACTGGTGGAGAACGGACTATCTTAGAAATCGCAATTCTCCACATTTTTTTTTCTGCAGTTCTAGTCAGGTAGAACAGTTCCACTTTGGAACAGAATTTTTTCTTCAAAAGGGGGCGTGTCCGGCCACTGACGCCTGATTTCAAAGTTTCCACAGTGAAAACGTACTCCAAACTAACTTAGAATGGAGCAAGTGAAGATTTTTGTCGAACTGAAAAAACCTGTTCTACACATTAAAAAATCAGGCGCAGGTTACAAATTAGGCGTCCAGAACGAGGTGGGGGAGGAGGGGGGGGGAAGAGAAGTCATTAAATTCTACAATAAATCCTTATTTATACTTCTACAAATATTATACAAATAAATCCAACCTGAATAAAAATTTACAAGCAAAGAAAAGATTAAATAAACCATCTTCCTACCTGTGTGAAAGTGCTTCAGCCAGCCTCACAAGTTCGTTCGTTCGTTCCCGATGGCAGGGGGGGAGGAGGAAGACGTTCCCGATGGCGGGCGGGCGGGAGGGAGGGAATGTGGGACCGACCAACCGACCGACCGCCCGAACGCAGCGGGGGGGGGGAGGAAGCCGTTCCCGATGGCGGGCGGGAAGGAGACAGTGAGACATGGGGCCGTCGGGAATGGCTGCTCAACTTCTGAGGCTTCCTGCAGCCTTCTCACTGCTGCAAGAAGCCTCAGTGCTGATGGGCTGATGGCAATGTGCTTTTATTAAAAAATGTTCAAAAATTAAACAGCTACAAAAAACTACAAAAATGGCCGAGTGCCAATGTTTCCTTCACACTGAGCATGCGCGAACGCTCCAACGCGCACGCGCAGCGTTGCCGGCAGGAAAAAAACTAATTTAAATAGTACCCGCCCCCTCCCACTTACAAAATCGGCGAGAGTGTAGGCTCCGCCCCCCTGGGCGCCGCGCCAAACAGACAAGGAGCTGCAGGGCTCTCCAGAATCGCGAGGTTTTTTTCCGGCGCCGTTTTAGGCGCGAAATACGGGCGCCCAGCTCGGAGGGGCGCCCGTTTTTTATCGTGTGGAAACTTGGGCCCAATGTGTGGTTGCTGATTTGCTTTGGGCCTAGATAAATTGATATTTTCATCTCTCCTAAATGAGCCTAGTTTGGGGTAACTTTCCATCTTAATATTGAATATAGAAATCATTAAATATTCAGCTATCACGTGGAAGTTAATTAGACATGTGGATCTCAGTTATGTTGGTACAGTACGGTGAAACTTGCTTTGCCTGTCAAACGTAAATGGCTCATCATCCAAGCAACGTGTTTCTACAACAACTGCAGCATTTTATCGAAATCTAGGAGCGCTTTACACGAAGGGAGGAAAGGTTTGTGCTGCACACAGGAGGGCGTGTGATGGGGAACCGAAGGCTGGCTCAACGGGAGGGAGGGGGGTGGGGCGGCTGGTGTTTGAGGAGAAACAGGAAGGAGGTGGGAAGACAGAAAGAACTGGGGAACTGAGGGCAGGAGTGCAGTGCCTGAATGAGCATCCACTAATGGGGAAATGGGAGGGAGGGGCTGAAGTCTGATGTTACAGGAGTGAAATATGGCATTTAGTGATTAAATATTGGCCAATACACAAGGGAAAACTCTCCTACTTTTATTCAAAATAATAGCCATGAACTCTTTCACATTAACCTGAAAGGGCAGACATGGCTTCAGTTTAACATTTCATCTGAAAGGTGGCACTTCCAACAGAGCCGTACTCTCTCAGTACAGCACTCCCTTGGTGCAGCGCTCCCTCAGTACAGCACTCCCTCAGTGCAGCGCTCTCTCAGTACAGCCCTCCCTCAGTGCAGTGCTCCCTCAGTGCAGCCCTCCCTCAGTGCAGCTCTCCCTCAGTGCAGCACTCCCTCAGTGCAGCGCTCCCTCAGTGCAGCCCTCCCTCAGTACAGCACTCCCTCAGTGCAGCCCTCCCTCAGTACAGCACTCTCTCAGTGCAGCACTCCCTCGGTGCAGCACTCCCTCAGTGCAGTACTCCATCAGTGCAGCGCTCCCTCAATGCAGCACTCTCTCAGTGCAGCCCTCCCTCAGTGCAACTGTTCTGCCATTACTCCAGCTGAGATCAGCGTGTGCACTGGAGTGTAAGCTTAGATTTCATGCTGAGGTTTCTGGAGTGGGACTTGAACCCACAAACCTCTGATGCCTCTGATGCAGAAGTGAGAGTGCTACCTACTGAGCCATGGCCAACACTGTCAACAAAGGATGCATGCAGGGACATAAGGCAGGGGGAGATTATCAAGGTAGGGTGGAGTGATGCCATAGAGAGATTTGAAAACAAGGACAAGAGTTTCAAACTGACACTGGAACATAAGGATGTGGAACTTGGAGAAGATGGGTTGTAATGGGAATAAGGCAAGATTCGTGGCACACTGTGAACAAATATATTTATTATAATCGAATTATGTGGAAGGGTTATGTAATTTTAATAATCTTGCAAATTGGATTTTTTTTCCCCGTTTCTCACCAATGAAGGTGTTGATTCCTCATTACAGTGCAGTCCCTTGGCTGCACAATGTGTCCACTGCGATGTCTAACAAGTGGCTGAGCTCAGGCACATTACGGCTATGTCCGATTCTGTCCTCAACCAACATCCGCGAGCATGGCTTTCACCGGGTAGCAATAAGGAGAGGGGACCCTGGCTGATTGCTCCTCCACAACTCTGGGCACTGAGGCCAATTGTAGCAGTCCTACCATCACTTCAGCATAGATCAAGGATCACAATTCAACAGCAACAGCAACTTGCATTTATATAGCGCCTTTAACACAGAAAAACGTCCCGCCGCTGCCATCAGGGGTGTCATCAAAACAAGATTTGACACCGAGCACATAAGGCGATAATGGCCTGGAAATCCCGCCTCCCCAGGTCCGTACGGAGTGTGTACGGAGTGTGTACGGACCCGGGAAGGCATCGCAAAAGCTGGTTTTCAGCGCACAAAGTGGGTGCGCTGCAAACCAGCTTTTCCGATCTGTCAAGCTCCTCTGTATCTCCACATCCAGGACATTTGCAAGGGATTGCGGTATTTACCCATATCTTGCCCTGCAAATGTTCTGAATTCTCCTGCACCTGATAAAAGTAGGCGAATAGCCTACTGTTACAGGCGTAAGAGTTTTAAAACACACAAAAACATTGTAAAATAAAATTTTAAAAACATCTTTTATTGTTAAAAACCCTGCCCACTACAGTAAGTTTATTTTAAACCATAATTATAAAAACGTTTTTAAAAATCGGAAAAATATATATTTTTTCTAAGACATTTATTAACTTTGATTTCAATTCATTTTAATTATGTGAGGTGTGTTTTTGATTATTTATTACAATGAGAACTGGTAGATACGGAGTTCCCATTGCTATCAATGAGAAAGCTGTGGAATACTGTACCTGATTGGCTGAGCAGTCACGGGAAGAGAAGGCCTCCCCACCGGAATCCCAGGCGCCTCCGAGACCATCAGGTAAACTCGTAAAAATTCTCCGATTGGAGGCGTTCGTTCGAAAGATGCCTCCGGCCGGAATTTCAGGGCCATTAGGAAAGGTGACCAAAAGCTTGGTCAAAGAAGTAAGTTTTAAGGCGTATCCTAAAGGGAGAGTTAGAGACGGAGAGATTTAGGGAGGGAATTCCAGAGCTTGGGGCCTTGGCAGCTGAAGGCACGGCCACCGATGGTGGGGCGATTAAAATCAGGGATGCTCAAGAGGCCAGAATTGGAGGAGTGCGGAGGACTTGGAGGGTTACACAGATAGGAAGGGGCGAGGCCATGGTGGGATTGGAAAACAAGGATGATAATATTAAAAGCTTCTTGGTCTGTATGAGCAACCGAGTCATCAGTGCAGCAGGATATCTATATCTATATATATATATATACATGTCCAAATGCAATTAGAATGTTTCTAATTTCCACATCTCATGTGAATGTGTCATTTCTGTAAACCTTTAGCAAAGCAAACCTCTGTGTTGTGACATTTTGTGGGAGTCTGTTTTCCCTTCTCTAATGCATCAATTTCAACACCAGGCCAACAAAAAAATTGAGAAATTATACTTTGGAAATGAACAGTCCCAATACAAGGACATTTTGTTGCTGGTTTTAATTTTTGGCAATTTTTCTGAGCTCATAAAGATAAGAGATGGGAAATGGAGCAGTTAGAATCGTATCACATCTCTTAGTATCATCTCAAAGCACTTCATGTAAAACGAATACTTCGAAATGTAGTCAGCTGTTGTTATGTAGGAAAATGCAGCAGGCATTTTGCACACAAGCTTCCACAAACAGCAATGAGACCAATGAGCAGTTCAGTTATTGTTAAGAGTGTTGGCTGATGGAGCAATGTTGGCCTAGTGACCTGCTCTTCATTGAATAATCTCAGGGGATATTTAAAATCCATGGGGCCTTCAACATCTCCTGCACAACTGCAGCAGACCGACAGTGCATCAGGTTAAAGTCTCACCTGAAGGACAACAGCTCGATAGGGCAGCACACTCTGAGCGCCAGCACAGATTATCCTCTCAAAGCTTGGTATGGGGCTCCATCCCAACCCCCTGACCCGGGGCCAAGAGTGTTAGCAACTGAGCCAAGCTGAGCCAGGGTATTTCACCTTTGGCTCCCAGTGTCAGCATCAAATGTGTAACATGGCCAGGCACATTTTACAGATAGTCTGGAGTTTTGCTTGGTTTGCTTTTGTGAAGTGAGAAGGGCAAGATAAAACCTCACAGATTCCCTCCTCAGGACATTAAATGGATAGGGGAGAGGCCAGAATAGACAGCTTTGTGCTTGGTCTATGGAAGGATGGCCTCCTCTCATTTAGTGTTTTCAATGGTTCTGCTCTGGGATCTAGGCTGGAGGGATGGGATGGGGTGGGGTGCAGTGGGAGAGAGAATCATGGTCAAAAGACACTATATCTGGCCTAGATTTTCCTCCCATTTGAGGTGGATTCTAGGCAAACAGTTGAAAAAATGGGGCTGGGAGGCCTCCCAATTCCTGGCCAGTCACAAACCCGGTTGCAGTTTCTGCCAGCAAGCATGGGCAAGTGGGTTCTAAATGATGTCCAACATTGGATTTGCTTCCTGTCTACCACTTTTCTTTTATTTGTTCACAGGATGTGGGCATCCCTAATTGCCCTTGAGAAGGCGGTGGTGAGCCGCTTTCTTGAACTGCTGCAGTCTGTGTGGTGTTTTTATAGCAGTTTGGTATGACTGAATGGCTTACTAGGCCATTTCAGAGGGCAGTTAAGAGTCAGCCGCATTGCTGTGGGTCTGGAGTCACATATATACCAGACTTCCTTCCCTACAGGACATTAGTGACTCAGATGGGTTTTTATGACAATCTGGTAATTGCATGGTCACCATTACTGGTACAAGCTTTTTATTTATTTAATTAATGGAACTTAAATTCCCCAACTGCTGTGGTGGGATTTGAACTTATGTCCCACATAATTAGTCCAGGCCTCTAGGATTTCTAGTCCAGTAACGTAACCAGTATGCTACCGTACCACACATGGCTCTCCTCAGAAAGAGATCAGTGCCTGTATGAAAGGGACACTGCTGGTTACTGGGCAATGTCTAACTTTGGTCTAACTTTGCTGCTGAAGAATTGTAGGGTTTTCTTTTGCTTTGTTGGGATTTTTCCATCTCCTGGCTACCAATACCTTCAGCATTACTGCTGGTGCTGTGTGGATTATATACATATATTTTTGGCCCTTCAGACATGAAGTACAGGACACAGTGATGCTTCCATTAAGGATTCCTTGTTTTGAAGGGGAAAGTGAAGATGGACTATCAGGTGTGGTAGCCCAATGGTGATTGTATTGGACGAGCAACTGATAGCTTGTGAGATCAATCTCCACTATAAAAAGAAAGAAAGAAAGACTTGCATTTATATAGCACCTTTCACGACCACTGGATGTCTCAAAGCACTTTACAGCCAATGAAGTACTTTTGAAGTGTAGTGAAATGTGGGAAACACGGCAGCCAATTTGCACACAGCAAGCTCCCACAATATGATAATGTCCAGATCTATTTGTTTTTGTTATGTTGATTGAGGGATAAATATTGGCCAGGGCACCAGGGATAACTCCCCTGTTCTTCTTCGAAATAGTGCCATAGGATCTTTTACGTCGACTTGAGAGAGCAGATGGGGACCTTGGTTTAACATCTCATCTGAAAGATGGCACCTCCGACAATGCAGCGCTCCCTCAGCACTGCACTGGAGCATCAGCCTGAATTTTCTTGCGCTCAAGTCCCTGGAGTGGGACTTGAACCCACAACCTTCTGACTCAGAGACGAGAGTGCTACCTACAAATTGAATCCAATAAATCTGGTGCCTCTAATCCTACAATATGCGGTTGACTGCTAATGCTTTGGGTAATTTCGGATGAGTAAATAAATTCTGCCTTGTCATGGCTAACCAAGAGAGGGAAAACGGCGTAAGCAGGCAGCTGAGGAAAAGGTTGCCCAGGCGAGCCTGCTGTCAGGTTACCAGGCATCGCCCAGATCCAGCTCATGAGGGACAGCTTTCCCTAAACAAGAGCTGTGCAAAATCAGTACAATAGCAAAATACTGCGGATACAAGAGGGCACGAACTCTACCCAGGACAGCATGGGTGATATAATTCACGTCCTGTACTGTAAACTGCGCTAAGGCTGGCCTTTGTGCAATACCTAATAAAGTACCATTGTACCAGATTGGAGTCACCTCGAACAATTGGGAAAGGGTGCACAAACTGTTATATATGCATGCTTGTACTGTTATATGATGTCTGTAACACTGAATGTACCTTTACACTATACACACGTTACCTGTACACCAGAGGGTGCTGCTGCTGGAGACCTAAGGATTACCTGCACACTGCAGGTAACCCAGTATAAAAGGGAGCTCACCTCTAGGCATCCTCACTCGAGGAGCTGCAAATGAAGGACTACAGTCTACACAGTTTGAGTACCATACCCCTGCCTTGTGAAGTCATTAACAAGGTGCCTACATACATAATAACTGGCGACGAGGTCTTGAACTACAGCATGTCGAATCTCAGCAACTTTCAGCAATTCACCGATGGCGGAAGATTGGGACGCTTTTGTCGAACGACTGGAACATTTCTTCATAGACCTGGATGGGGACACACCGGCTACACGACCGAACAAGTGCAGGGCCATCCTGCTTAACAGTTGTGGGCCCACCATCCATTGTCTCGTCAGGGACTTGCTAGCCCCGGAGAAGACAACCACCAAGAGCTATGAGGAACTTGCAACACTAATACAAGAGCAACTAAAACCAAAAGAAAGTATCCTCACAGCCAGGCACCGGTTCTACACTTACCAATGACCCGAAAGCCAAGAAATTACTAAGCATGCTGCACATTTAAGAAGACTAGCTGCACCGTGTGATTTTGGTGACCACTTTAATGAAGCACTAAGGGACATATTTGTCATCGGAATCGGCCACGAGGGCCTCCTACACAAATTGTTCTCTGCAGACATCACAGCCACCCTGCAGAAAGCAATTCAAGTGAGCCAGGCCTACATGGTTTCGGCCGGCGACTCCAGGTGAATACTGACCCAGGACTCTAAACCGGCGAACCCAGTGCACCGAATGGAATATTCTAAAGGCAGAAATGTTGCCCCAAGTCCCACAACCCTGAGTCCGTATTATGGGGCAAACCGGCTGGCCCCGTGCTGGCGCTGTGGAGGAAACCACAGGGCCCACCAGTGCCACTACAAAGACTATACATGCAAAAGCTGCAAAGAGAAAGGGCACCTTCAGAGAATGTGCAGAAAAAGCTTTACTCACCACGTCACTGAAGAGTTGGCTGATCACCTGGGCTCCGACACAGATGAAGATGAAGCTGCTCAACCCCTGGAAGAAGAGTATGGAATCTATACCTGCTCCACCGAAAGTTCTCGATGGAAGATGGAAGTAGACATCGACGGAGTCCCAGTTTCGATGGAGATCGACACAGGGGCGAGCCAGTCTGTGATGAGCCAAACGATCTTTGAAAAAATTTGGATAAATCCTGCCAATCGACCAAAACTGTCTCCTGTCCAAGCAAAGCTGCTCACTTACACCAAAGGTAAAATCCCGACTGTTGGCAGCGTGGACGTCCAGGTCTCCCAGGGCGGCGTGATGAACAAACTCCACCTGTGGATCATTGCCGGTGATGGTCCAACGTTGCTGGGAAGGAATTGGATGAACCCGGTCCAAGTCAGTCGAAGTGGCGACAGCCTCCAGGCTCCAGCAATCGACATCCCACGCAGCCCTGAACATAAATCAATCGCTGCATCTAGAGATCCCACCATCCAGCTCAACTGCGCGGCGACGATTCCACAACACCATGACGAAATCTTCAGGACCGAAAGTCCAAACTTCCACCTTCTGGGTCGGAGCAGGACTCCAAGAGACGAATATCGTCGAGAAAAGTAGATTCCCGACATCCATGGCCGAACCTCAGGAAGAAAAGATCACCACAGCCTACCTGGAGGAGAGCCAGAAGATGGCGGCCGCACCACGAGAAGAAGAACCTACAATCAAAATGGCCGCGACCAAATCACGAGGGGCAGCGTTGGAGGAGCGACACGTGGCACCAAGCGGTGAATCGGTTTGGAAGGCTCCCTTAAAGGAGACCGGTAACCAAAAACATTTTTCAACTGAAAGATGACAAGGACTTTAAAGTTAAAAATGCAGTAACGGGTGCAGGTATGATAATGTAACAAGGAATTGTGATGCCGGAGTAACTGATGTAAAAAATGAAATGAATGCTTGTGTAAGTAAGGTTAAGAACAAGCTTGCAATGTCTGATGATTATGATAGAAAGTTCGAAATGACTAATGTAACCATGTATGATGAGACCATGATACAAAAAAGTGATGCAAATGCTGTCATTAACAATGTAAAGGTAGTCAATAATGTAGCCTCGACTATGTATGATCGGAACCAATGAGTCATGTATACAGGAAGTAGACTGTTAAAGGACACTGGGTTCTACAGGGACAATGTAAATGCTAGAGGAATGCCCCCGTGGGAGACCCCCAGATCTAGCGGGCTACCAGACCATGTAGCCTGGACCTTTGGAACAAATGTGATGTCCCAGGAAGGGCTCACACACACCCAGTGGGAGCAGACCCACTACAGGGACAGTGGTCAATGGACAGCACAGCCACCACCACTGGCAACCTGCCCCAGACTGGCACTACACCCCCTGCCCACCAGGGCCAACACCAGGAGCGAGAGGCCAATACCCTCCAGCTTTCCTGGCAAATCCTGGGATGACCAGACTCTCATCCCAAATGGAGGACAAGGAGCCCACACAGTCCTGTGGCCCTGCTCACCACCACTCACTTACCCACACCACAGAGTATGGACCCTACCCACTGCTGCACTGGCTCCCCCACTGAGGGATCCCACAACAGTGACACCCACATGGTCTGTGTGTGAGGGCGGCGTTGGAGGTTGGGGGGGGAATGTATGAGGCCAGCCTCAAATACAGGTATCACACCTGGCACCCACACAACCCTCACCACAACCTCCCATAGCCCTACTGATCACCTCCCCAGGTCATGACAATAAGGACTTGAAAAATGCTTAGGGGGGAGTGTTGTTATATATGCATGCTTGTATTGTTATATGATGTCTGTAACACTGAATGTACCTTTACACTGTACACACCTTACCTGTATACCAGAGGGTGCTGCTGCTGGAGACCTCAGGGTTACCTGCACACTGCAGGTAACCCAGTATAAAAGGGAGCTCACCTCTACGTATCCTCGCTCGAGGAGCTGCAAATAAAAGACTACAGTCCACACAGTTTGAGTACCATACCCCTACCTCATGGAGTCATTAACAAAGTGCCTCCATACATAATACAAACCATGACAAATCTATGCAAAATCAGTCCTGCCACTCTAGCCTCCTTTGGCAACTCAGCATGGAGGTCTCCTCCACAACCGCATCTTGCCCCAAATTGTTCCACACACACTAATAAGAACATTGTAAAGTAAACAAATCTGTATGCTTTCCTATCGTTATCATGGCTCCATGCATCCTCTCGGTGCCTCCTTACTTCTAAGTTAGCGGAGGTTCTGAGGCATCTGCTGATGGTTTTCAGCCGGAGCCTTGGGAAACTGAGGTGGAACTTTAAGACACCAGTTTGGTTGAGGCCGTTTTCCCCTTTAAGAGAACAGTAAGGATGGTGGAGGGACTCTGCTTGCCCTCGGGTGTCGGGAAGCATTTCATTATCGAGGCTGATCACAGGTGCAAAAGACAGGCAATTACAGGCCATGTGAGGTTTTTAACCAAGTGAAGGAAGGAAGAGGTTGTGGTGCTTCTTGCACACTGCTGGTCAGTTGTAAATAGTGCCGAAGATAGTGAGGCCAATGTGGCTGCAAATGTGTAAAGTGCTTATTATAGTGCTCTATTTACAAGGCATGTAACCTCCAGCTCTACAACCTTTCAAGAACCTCTACATTCCTCTATCTCTGGCCTCCAGTGCATCCCCCACTTCCTCCAGCCCCACCTGTGGTGGCCGGGCCTTCAGCCATCTAGGTCTTAAACCCCAAACAACTTTTCCTTTCTCTGCTCCTTCTAGTGCTGCTTGTGATATCTTTAAGAGACCACTAACAAGTACACACACTCAAGATGGCTCTTTGACAAGACTGTACTCATGTGACCTTGTCACATGACCTTTATTATTAATACATCAGTAGTTGTTATTACATCAGTCGTTCACTAGGTGGAGCTCTAATACACTTCTCCCTCCTTATTGAAGAAGTTAATCAGATCAAAATAATGATTATACATAACTTGCAAGGTATACACAACAAAGGTATGAACTAATTTTTCCATATTTACAAACCACTTTTTTTCTGATTCGAAGAGGATACCTTCGCTCTTGAACAGAACTTTCCAAACTTGGTGTAGGACTTAGATTCATTTTAGGCTGAGCCTGAGGAGAGCTTTTCTCCCAGGGCTGATCTTCATCTATATTTGGACTCTCTACAACCAGACTGTTTGTCTGGCTGACTTGTACTCAGACTTAAATTCTGACTTTCTCTTGGGTTTGTTTCGAGTACATCTGATGTGCTACTGGTACGTTACTTGTAACAAGACTATCTGACTCATTAGAAATAATCGAATCATTCCAACTTTCAACTCCTTCCACATCTGTAGGTAAAATATGATCAATGTGAATAAACCTAACCTTTCCATGATCAAACATCTTGACCAAGTATGTGCGAAGGCCACATATATTCACCACTCTCCCTGGTAACCACTTTAATCATTTATGATGATGGTTCTTCACTCTAACCTTCTATTCAATTTCACACATCTCTTTCTTACTCTACCTCTATCATGACTCTCATTCTGTCTCAATTGTTTCTCTTCTACTGACTGTACTGAGTTTGGCTTCAACAACGAGCACCTGGTTCGTGCCTGTTATTTGAGAAACAACTCTGCTGGTGTTCTACCAATAGTTGTATGAGGAGTATTACGATAAGTAATCAGAAAATTTGACAGTTTGTGGTCCAACGACAACTATCATTTCTTTGGATTTGGATCCAACATTTGCTTGATGAGGGCACATTTTACAATTTGTACTGTGTGCTCTGCTGCACCATTTGAAACAGGGTAGTATGGTGGAACCTTGGTATGTTTCACACCATTTCTGCTCATGAACTGAGCAAATGCTTCTGAATATAATTCTAGCCTGTTATCAGACACAATTTCTTCTGAGAGGCCATATGAAGAAAATAATCTTCTCAAATTGTCTAGTATTTTACTTGTTGTTATTTTCTGCATTGGAACCACCTCTACTCATTTCGAATGACTATCAATCACAATGAACAATTCCTGTCCTTCTTGCTCAGCAATATCTACATGTAACTTTTGCCACACCCTGGGAGGCCATTTCCATGGCTGTAATAGTACCGATGATGGTTTCTTGCTTACCGATTAACATGTAGTACACTGACTAACGATGTACTTTATCTCTTTAACTAAACCTGGCCACCATAAGTAACTGCGTGCAAAACTCTTGGTCAAGCACATTCCCAGGTGCTGGTCATAAAGATCTCCTAACAATTTGGATCTGAACTTATTTGGAATATCCATTCATGCTCCTCATATGATACAATCTTTATCCATTGACAATTCATTCCTATGAACAAAGTATGGATGAATATCTTCCTCTAATACCTGGTTTGGCCAGCTATTTGCTATATAATTATACACCTTTGATATAATTGGGTCACGTTTTGTTGCTCTACTAATCACTTCAGGTGTGACTGTCATTTCATCAATGTATGAAAAATAATAAACTACTTCCCTATTGGGTGTAACTTGTGATGGGGTTGGCAACCTAGACATAGCATCAGCATTACTGTGATCAGCTGATTGTCTGTACTCAATGTTATAAGTATATGCTGTCAAAATCACCATATTGGGTAGATTACACTCTAGAACCTGGTTTACAGTTATTTTATAATCAACACATAACCTTACCTTACCATCTGGCTTCGGCACAACAATAATAGGTGTAGCCCAATTACTTAGATCTACCTTAGAGATAATGTTCTCAGTCTCTACTCTTTTGAGTTCTTGCTCAACTTTCTCCTTGGTATGGTACAAGACATGGCTTGCAGTAAACTGGTCTAGCATTCTTCTAGTCGGGGAGACTAGAACTAGGGGGTACAGCCTCAAAATACGGAGGAGCCAATTTAAAACCGAGTTGACAAGGAATTTCTTCTCCCAGACGGTTGTGAATCTGTGGACTTCTCTGCCCAAGGAAGCAGTTGAGGCTAGCTCAATGAATGTATTCAAATCACAGATAGATAGATTTTTAACCAATAAAGGAATTAAGGGTTACGGGGAGCGGGCGGGTAAGTGGAGCTGAGTCCACAGCCAGATCAGCCATGATCTTGTTGAATGGCGGAGCAGGCTCGAGGGGCTAGATGGCCTACTCCTGTTCCTAATTCTTATATTCTTATGTTCTGTACTCTGACACTCACCTTGAAGTCTTGGATCGGACTGCCTGTTTCACGGAACACCTTCGGATACTGCTTGATTACGTCATCTTTCAATATAAATTTTGTTTCCACACACACAAAAAATCTCATTCCAACCCAGCTTCAGTGATCCCAACCAATTTCTACCTATCAGGGCAGGCGTGTGTCCTGCCACTACTATGAGAGGCAAGCTCTGAAATTGATCCTTGTATTTCCTGGTAATACTTCCTACAACAGGGATTTGCTCTCCTGAGTAACATTGCAGTTCTATCTTCAATTTCCCCAGTTGAAAATCACACAACTTGTTGAGATATAGCGACTCCGGTAGTACACTCACGGATGCACCAGTGTCGATCTCCATGGTTATCCTGATTCCTGTAAAGTCTACTTGGATGACGATACTTCGCGAATCGCTGTTAGTTACATTCGTGCTCCTGATGACATCTATCTCCAGAAATTCCTCGTCCTGTTATTTCTCTTCAATGCTATATAGTGTCTGCCGATTTCTACTGATAGCCTTGAAAGTCGGTTTACTCTTCAGTCGGCACGCCTTTGCAAGATGCTCAGTTTTCTTGCAGCAGAAACACTCTGCCTTCACATATGGAGAGCTTTGACCGATGTGTTTTCCCAGGCACGACTTCAATACCCTGTTACCTTGGCCAGTTGCTGAGGCCTTGGGGCCCAACTACATTTTACTTTTAGCCTGCAGCCGATTCACCTCGATTGTCTGATGACTGGAAATGGCGTGAAATTCTCGAGAGTATTGGTCGGCCATATCCATCG
Organism: Pristiophorus japonicus; assembly: GCF_044704955.1. Taxonomy (NCBI): domain Eukaryota; kingdom Metazoa; phylum Chordata; class Chondrichthyes; family Pristiophoridae; genus Pristiophorus; species Pristiophorus japonicus. The sequence continues at coordinate 87,835,403 of NC_091991.1, read as the reverse complement.
ACATAGCTGTTTGACAAGCGAAATCAAAAGTCAACAATTGTCTTCTGATGGGTTCATTTTTCATCCCACAAACAAAGCGGTCACACAATGCTGGGTCCTGAAAGTTTCCGAAATGACAGTGAATGGATAGATTTTTTAAAGTTACAATGTACTCACTGATACCCTCATCAATTAATTGATTTTGTGTTCCAAAATGCTAACTTTGAGCAGTTTCCAGGGGCTCAGGACTGTAGTGCTGTTCTATCAGTGGCGTGTCCTTTGGCTTGACGGGAACAAGCACCGTTTCAGGGTTTCCTACACCTCGGGGCCTGCTTCAGTCAAGAAAATAGCCTGTTTCCTTTCTAAAACTGCCCAGTTACGGTTTTCATCATCGGGGACGGCGACGATACTATTCGCGGTGAAAAACATTTCTACCCGCTCCACATACGCTCCGGAAGTCTCTCGGTCGCGATGGAACTCACCAAGCACCTTATTATTCCCATAGGCGGGGCCATCTGGATGCTGGCAACGTCGACAGTTCAGCCAAATGTGCTTGAAATTTGCCTTGGATTTTTAGCTGTTCTGCAAAACAAAGAACCTCTCACAGTCTCTCTGTCGGTTGGCAGGATTATCCACCAACAAAAATGTCAGCTAGGGAATCAAAAATCCTACCCACGTGGCTGATCTGTGATATCTTTAGACACCACTACACAAGCACACACACACACACACACACACACACACAAGATGGCTCCTTACCAAGACTGTGATCACATGACCTTGACACATGACCATTTATTGTTATTACATCAGTAGTTGTTATTACATCAGTAGTTCACTAGGTAGAGCTCTATTACAGTGCTTAAAACCTACTCCTTGACCAAGCCTGAGGTCACCTGTCCTAATGTCCAACTTTGACTCAGTGTCAATTTTTTTCAGATTACACTCAGGATGTTTTACTATGTTAAAGATGCTGTATAAATGCAAGTGTGTGGTTGTTGACATCTCCTCTTAACGTGGCTGCCCCGGTGGAGGCAGTGAAGCTGGTGTGCTCAGTATCAAGGTTGTCTCCTTCCACCAGGAATGGCTTGGCTTTTTGTGGGCATCCTTCCCTAAAAAGTTTGCTTTCTCCTTTCCTGGAATTTAGCCAAGATGCCGCAGCTGAAATGTGCGTAAATTTGAGACCTTGGTGCCCTGAAGGACCAGCAGCCTCAAATGTTGAAGCGAGCAAATAGTTTCAGATACAAAATGGCAGTATGCATCTGTGAGTATGCTCACAGGTTTGTAGGGCTGATGATACATTCGTGCCAGGGTGTCCCTGGAGATGGAGCACGCAGTGTCTACCGGTACTTTCGTGGCCTTCCACAGGAGGTGGGCACCGGTGGGACTGGAGTGCATCATTAGAGCAGGGAACAGATTTTTAATTTGATTTGTTAAGGTTCCTTTAAAGTTTATTTGTTTATTTGTGGGTTCTAGTGCCCTTACCAAAGGGGGCACTTGGCTTAAAGCTTTAATTTAAAATAGTTGTAGGGCTGTTGAGTTGTGAGTGGCTTAGCCAGTCACTAGACGTTCACAAGACTCAATAAAACCCCAGCCAGTTGGCTTCAAGGGATCCACGATGAGACAGGTAGTTGTGAGCCTGGTGGATGAACTGGTAATGTGTAGAGTGATTGTTAAACCTTTGCTAATAAACCAACTTGTTGAATGGGGCAGGTAGGATAGGGTCAGCCTGCGGGTGGACATGTAGTCCTGGTATAGTCCTGGTGCACTCCTGGTGTAGCCCTGGTGCACTCCTGGTGTAGTCCTGGTGCACTCATGGTGCACTCCTGGTGTAGTCCTGGTGCACTCCTGGTGTACTCCTGGTGTAGTCCTGGTGTAGTCCTGGTGCACTCATGGTGCAGTCCTGGTGCACTCCTGGTGCAGTCCAGGTGCACACTTGGTGTATTCCTGGTGTAGTCCTGGTGTAGTCCTGGTGCACTCCTGGTGTAGTCCTGGTGCACTCCTGGTGTAGTCCTGGTGCACTCCTGGTATAGTCCTGGTGTATTCCCGGTATAGTCCTGGTGTAGTCCTGGTGCACTCCTGGTGTATTCCTGGTGCACTCCCGGTGCACTCCTGATGTACTTCTGGTACATTCCTGGTATAGTCCTGGTGTGTTCCTGGTGTGTTCCTGGTGTATTCCTGGTGTATTCCTGGTGCACTCGTGGTGTAGTCCTGGTGCACTCCTGGTATAGTCCTGGTGTATTCCCGGTGAAGTCCTGGTGTATTCCTGGTGCACTCCTGGTATAGTCCTGGTGTATTCCCGGTGAAGTCCTAGTGTATTCCTGGTGCACTCCTGGTGTAGTCCTGGTGCATTCCTAGTGCACTCCTGGTGTAGTCCTGGTGTATTCCTGGTGCACTACTGGTGCAGTTCTGGTGTAGTCCTGGTACATTCCTGGTATAGTCCTGGTGTGTTCCTGGTGTATTCCTGGTGCACTCCTGGTGCACACCTGGTGTATTCCTGGTGCACTCCTGGTGCGGTCCTGGTGTAGTCCTGATGCACTCCTGGTGCATTCCTGATGCACTCTTGGTGTAGTCCTGGTGCACTCCTGGTTCAATCCTGGTGTATTCCAGGTACACTCCTGGTACACACCTGGTGTAGTCCTGGTGTAGTACTGGTGCACTCCTGGTGTATTCCTAGTGAGGTCCTGGTGTAGTGCTGGCGCACTCCTGGTGTAGTCCTGGTGCGCTCCTGGTGCACTCCTGGTGCATTCCTGGTGCACTCCTGGTGTATTACTGATGCACTCCTGGTGTAGTCCAGCTGTAGTCCTGCTGCGCTCCTGGTGTAGTCCTGGTGCACTCCTGGTGTAGTCCTGGTATAATCCTGGTGTATTCCTGGTGCACTCCTGGTGCACTACTGGTGTAGTCCTGGTGTAGTCCTGGTGTATTCCTGGTGCGCTCCCGGTGTATTCCTAGTGCCGTCCTGGTGTATTCCTGGTGCACTCCTAGTGTAGTCCTGGTGCACTCACGGTGTATTCCTGGTGCACTCACGGTTTATTCCTGGTGCATTCCTGGTGTAGTCCTGGTGCACTCCTGGTGTAGTCGTGGTGCACTCCTGGTGTAGTCCTGGCGTAGTCCCAGTAGCAAACCTGCAATAGAGGTAATTGGCCCTGCTTTAACCCTTTAAAGAACTGCACTACTCTCCTGGACCTGATTGGCACCAACTGGCCTTGCGCATAAGAACATAAGAAGTGGAGCAGGAGTTGGCCATTTGGCCCCTTGAGCCTGCTCTGCCATTCACTATCATGGCTGATCTGATCCTGGCCTCAACTCCACTTCACTGCCCGCTCCACATAACCCTTGACTCCCTTATCATTTATAAATCTGTCTATCTCCACCTTAAATATATTCAATGACCCAGTCTCCACAGTTCTCTGGGGCAGAGAATTCCAAAGATTCACAACCCTCCGAGAGAAGAAATTCCTCCTCATTTCCGTTTTAAATGGCCGACCTCTTATTTTGAAACTATTCCCCCGAGTTCTAGATTCTCCCATGAGTGGAAACATCCTCTCTGCATCTACCTTGTCAAGCCCCCTCAGAATCTTATACATTTCTGTCACGTATGTACATTCTGTTTATAGCCACCAGATGGTGTCATTGTTGGAGGCCACTGAGCAGCATGCAGATGGTGCTGCTCAGGTATAAAAGGCCAGCCATTTTGAGAGTCAGGCACTTTGGGCCTAAATAAAGTAGAGCCAAGGTTGTACCTTGCTTAGCTAAACAGTACTCAGTTTGAACCTTTATTCCATACATAACATTTGGCGATGAGAATACAAGAATCTTTGTTTGCCAAATGAGCACGATTGGATTTTTAGAACGATTCGTGGAGGGAGAAGATTGGGCAGACTTTGTGAGCCGTTTGAACCAGTACTTCGTGGCCAACAAAATGAAGGGGGTCGACGATGCAGATCGGCACCGGGCCGTGTTCCTCACTGTGTGCAGTTCAAAGATCTACGGTCTGATAAAGAATCTACTCATGCCTAGTGATCCAACAGAGTAAACATACGAGGAGTTGTGAACATTGGTACGGGAGCACCTCAAGCCAGATGATGGCATCATCATCTCGAGATACAGGTTTTATAGACACATTCAATCGGAGGGCCAGCGCACGGCAGAATTCGTTGCCGGCCTGAGACGTCTAGCGGGACCATGCAAGTTCGGGACAGTGTGGGCAGACATGCTGCAAGACCTCTTTGTTATCGGTATCAACCACGAGGTGATCCTGCACAAACTTCTGGCGGTGGAGGAGTTGGATTTAAAAAGGGCCATCCAGATCGCTCAATTATGTATGATGAAGGTCAGGAGTTTAAAGCAAATATCAGTGAAGAACCGAACCTCGGCAAGTACAGTAAATGTGATTGATTCGGCGTTCAGCAGAGCGGCACATGGCTGGGCCTATCCGGCTGCGTCCGCGAAACCTGTAGCTTCCCAATGTCGCCAGCGGGAATGTATCCGACTTCTCCATGTTGGCATTGTGGGGGAAATCATCGGCACCAGCAGTGCTGATTTAAGCAATATAGTTGCAAAGGCTGTCGGAGAGTGGGGCATCTCCAGCGTAAGTGTCCACAGATGAGCAAGGGTGCTGTGACACACCACGTGGAGGATGAGAGTCAGACTAGCGCGGATCCGGATACGCAATCTGAGATGCCAGAGGAGGAAGTGTATGGACTGTACTCCTTCATAACCAAGATGAAACCAATTTTGAATAAAGTGAAGTTTAACTGGATACCGGTATCGATGGAACTGAACACGGAGCGAGTCAATGAATGAGAAGACATTTTATAAGCTGTGGGATACTAAGACTGTGTGGCCAAGGCTGAGCCCTGTTAACGCCAAGCTGCGCACATACACCAAAGAATTGATACAGATGATTGGCAGTATACAAATTAAAGTGTCATATAACGATGCGGTTCATAAGTTACCACTGTGGATTGTTCCAGGCAATGGCCCAACGCTGCTCGGCAGGAGCTGGTTGAAGAAAATCAGATGTGACTGGAACGACATAAAGATGTTGTCGTCGGAGGAAGATACATGTGCCCAAGTATTGAGCAAGTTTCCCTCGCTGTTCGAATCGGGTAGCGGCAACTTCATGGGAGCCAAGGTGCAGATCCATGTGGACTCAGATGCAAGACCCGTCCATCTTAAAGCTCGGGCAGTGCTGTATATGATGAAGGACAAAGTCGAAAGTGAACTGGACAGACTCCAGCGTGAAGGGATCATATCACTGGTTGAATTTAATGAATGGGCTAGCCCTATTGTTCCTGTGCTGAAAATTGATGGCACAGTCAGAATCTGTGGAGACGACAAGGCTACAATCAACAGGGTTTCGAAACAAGATCAGTACCCGTCACCGAAGGCTGATGACTTGTTTGTGATGCTAGCTGGAGGGAAGTCGTTCGCAAAACTGGACTTGACATCGGCCTACATGACACAGGAGTTGGCCGAGCCGTCGAAGAGACTTACGTGCATTAACATGCATAAAGGTCTGTTTATTTACCACAGGTGCCCTTTTGGAATTCGCATGGCTACAGCCATATTCCAGAGGAATATGGAAAGTCTACTGAAGTCTGTTCCCAGAACCGTCGTGTTCCAAGATGACATCCTGATCACCAGTCGTGACTCCAAAGAACATCTGAACAACCTGGAAGAGGTTTTACTGCGATTAGATAGAGTGGGACTGAAGCGCTCGAAGTGCATCTTCATGGCACCGGAGGTCGAATTGCTCTGGAGGAAAATCGCCGCTGATAGCATCAGACCTACTGATATGAAAATCAAGGCCATCAAAAATGAATGCTCCCAGGCCGCACAACGTGACGGAGCTGCGCTCGTTCCTGGGTCTACTCAACTATTTTGGTAACTTCCTACCTAAATTGAGCACCTTACTAGAACCATTGCACATGCTATTGAGAAAAGGCGACAACTGGGTGTGGAGAGCATCGCAAGCCAGAACTTTCTAGAAAGTTACCATCTGCTTTGCTCGAACAAGCTGCTGATACATCATGACCCATGTAAACGTTTAGTTTTGGCCTGTGACGCATCGTCATATGGAATTGGTTGCGTACTCCAACAATCCAATGAGTCGGGGAAACTTCAACCTGTCGCATCTGCATCCAAATGTTTGTATAAAGCAGAAAGAGCCTACAGCATGGTAGAAAAAGAAGCCTTAGCGTGTGTGTACGGTGTTAAAAAGATGCATTAATATCTGTTCGGTCTGAGGTTCGAATTAGAGACTGATCACAAGCCGCTCATTTCATTGTTTTCCGAGAGCAAAGGTATCAATACCAACGCATCCAAAGATGGGCGCTGACATTGTCTGCCTATGATTATGTCATTCGCCATGACCTGGCACAGAGAATGGTGCCGATGCTTTGAACCGGTGGCCATTGCCCACATCGGAGGTGGGAATGCCACAACCGGCGGATCTAATGTTAATCATGGATGCTTTTGAGAGTGAAGGAACTCCTATCACGAATCAACAAATTAAGACCTGGACCAGCCAGGACTCGATATTATCGGTGGTAAAGGGTTGCATCCTCAAAGGGGATTTGTCTGCCATACCTAAGTAAATATGCAAGGAGGCCAAACCGTACATCCGTCGCAAGGACGAACTGTCTATTCAAGCAGATTGCATATTGTGGGACAATCGAGTTGCAATGCCCAAGAAAAGAAGAGAGAAGTTCATGCGTGAGTTACACAGCACACATCCGGGTATAGTGGTGATGAAGGCCATCGCCAGGTCCCATGTATGGTGGCCAGGAATTAATTCTGAGCTGGAAGCATGCGTGCATCAGTGCAACACTTGCATGCAGCTCAGCAAAGCACCAGCGGAATCGCCGCTGAGTCTGTGGTCATGGCCATCCAAACCCTGGTCCAGGATCCATGTAGACTTTGTAGGTCCCTTCCTGGGCAACATGTTTTTAGTGGTGGTGGGTGCTTATTCGAAGTGGATAGAATGCATAATCATGTCATCCAGCATGTCCACGGCAACCATAGAGAATCTCAATGTCATGTTCGCGACACATGGTCTGCCTGACATAGTGGTGAGCAACAATGGGTCGTGCTTCACCAGTCAGGAGTTTCAGGAGTTTGTGAAACTTAATAGCATAAAACATGTTAGGTCAGCACCGTTCAAGCCTGCATCCAACGGGCAAGCTGAACATGCAGTACAAATTATCAAGCAAAGCATGAGGAGCGTAACCCAAGGATCACTGCAGACCCGCTTGTCCTGCATACTGCTGAGTTACAGGTCAAGACCACACACTCGCAGGGGTCTTGCCTGCTGAACTCATGATGAAAAGAGGTCTCAAGACCAAACTATCTCTGGTACACCTGGATTAAATGATCATGTTGAATACAGAAGACAAAGTCAACAAGGGTACCACGATCGTGTAACTGTGTCACGCGAGATTTCTGTTAATGATCCTATATATGTGTTGAACTATGGTCAGGGTCACAAATGGATCGCTGGTACGGTCATGGCTAAGGAGGGCGATAGAGTATTCATTATTAAGCTCAAGAATGGGCAAACTTTCAAGAAACACATGGATCAGCCAAAGCTGAGGCACACAGACGAGCCAGAGCAGTCGGACGAAGAAACCGTCGACGACCAACCAACCTACCAGCAGCCTTCAGTGGACTCAAGGGTCATTAGTGAACCCGGAATTTCAACATGGACCTGTTCAATAAGAATGGACTTGCAATTCCTGACATGACCACTGCCATCCCCAACAAGTCAATCATCCAGCTATCAGCCACAACATACCCCGCACACTCACTCAAGGCTGGAATCGAACTGAGACGATCAACCCGGGAGCGCAAAACACCGGACCATCTCAACCTGTGAAAGACTGTGATAAGATCTCAGAGGGGGGTATTGTCATGTATGTACATTCTGTTTGTAGCCACCAGATGGCGTCATTGTTGGAGGCCACTGAGCAGCATGTACGGTGCTGTTCAGGTATAAAAGGCCAGCCATTTTGAGAGTCAGGCACTTTGGGCCTAAATAAAGCAGAGCCAAGATTGTACCTTGTTTAGTTAAACAGTACTCAGTTTGAACCTTTATTGCATACATAACAATTTCACCTCTCATTCTTCTGAACTCCAATGAGTATAGGCCCAATCTGCTCAACCTTTCTTCATAAGACAAACCCTTCATCTCAGGAATCAACCTCGTGAACCTTCTCTGAACTGCCTCCAAAGCAAGTATATCCCTCCTTAAATAAGGAGACCAAAACTGTACGCAGTATTGTACTTGAAAGTGATGGTGAGGATTCTTTCAGTGTTGAGATGTATGATAGGAGCTGGTAATTATGCCCTGGTGGTATTGCCGTAGAGTTTGCTTAACAGTCTGACAATGGTATAGACAAGGTTTTTTGAACGTATCGCTTAAAGTGAGCAATGCTTTTAATAAATGCTCTTGCTGTGTTAGCAAAGTGCAATAATGCACAGATTTTATTTCAAAGCAATTAAATACAAGGTCGGGTGAGATTTTTTGACATAGTATTGATTTCCCAACTTGGGCAAAAAAAGTCTATCTTTGTTTTCTTCAACTCCATAAATTGAACCCTCATTTCAATGTACACGGTTTCAGCCATGTCTTTTTAGTGCACCCTCACCTCTGAGTCAGAGGTTGTGGGTTCAAGTCCCACTCCAGAGACTTGAGCACAAAATTCAAGCTGACACTCCAGTGCAGTGCTGAGGGAGTGCTGCACTGTCGGAGGTGCCGTCTTTCGGATGAGACGCCAAACTGAGACCCTGTCTGCTCTCTCAGGTAGACATAAAAGATCCCATGACTCTATTTGAAGTAGAGCAGGGGAGTTATCCTGACAATATTTATCCTTCAGCCAAAGGCTTTTGACAAGGTCCCACACAAGAGATTGGTGTGCAAAATTAAAGCACATGGTATTGGGGGTAATGTACTGATATGGATAGAGAACTGGCTGGCAGACAGGAAGCAGAGAGTCGGGATAAACGGGTCCTTTTCAGAATGGCAGGCAGTGACTAGTGGGGTACCACAGGGCTCAGTGCTGGGACCCCAGCTATTTACAATATACATTAATGATTTGGATGAAGGAATTGAGTGTAATATCTCCAAGTTTGCAGATGACACTAAACTGGGTGGCGATGTGAGCTGTGAGGAGGATGCTAAGAGGCTGCAGGGTGACTTGGACAAGATAGGTGAGTGGGCAAAAGCATGGCAGATGCAGTATAATGTGGATAAATGTGAGGTTATCCACTTTGGGGGCAAAAACACGAAGGCAGAATATTATCTGAATGGCGGCAGATTAGGAAAAGGGGAGGTGTAATGAGACCTGGGTGTTATGGTACATCAGTCATTGAAAATTGGCATACAGGTACAGCAGGCGGTGAAGAAGGCAAATGGTATGTTGGACTTCATAGCTAGGGGATTTGAATATAGGATCAGGGAAGGCTTACTGCAGTTGTACAGGGCCTTGGTGAGGCCGCACCTTGAATATTGTATTAGTTTTGGTCTCCTAATCTGAGGAAGGACGTTCTTGCTATTGAGGGAGTGCAGCGAAGGTTCACCAGACTGATTCCCGGGATGGCTGGACTGACATATGAGGAGAGACTGGATCGATTGGGCCTTTATTCACTGGAATTTAGAAGGATGAGAGGGTATCTCATAGAAACATATAAAATTCTGACGGGACTGGACAGGTTAGATGCAGGAAGAATGTTCCCGATGTTGGGGAAGTCCAGAACCAGGGGACACAGTCTAAGGATAAGGGGTAAGCCATTTGGGACTGAGATGAGGAGAAACTTCTTCACTCAGAGAGTTGTTAACCTGTGGAATTCCTTGCCGCAGAGAGTTGTTGATGCCAGTTCACTGGATATATTTAAGAGGGAATTAGATATGGCCCTGACGGCTAAAGGGATCAAGGGGTATGGAGAGAAAGCAGGAAAGGAGTACTGAAGTGAATGATCAGCCATGATCATATTGAATGGTGGTGCAGGCTCGAAGGGCCGAATGGCCTACTCCTGCACCTATTTTCTATGTTTCTATCACTAAAACAGATTACCTGGTCATTATCACATTGCTGTTTGTGGGACCTTGCTGTGCGCAAATTGGCTGCCGTGTTTCCAACATTACCACAGTGACTACACTCCAAAGGTACTTAATTGGCTGTAACATGCTTTGGGACGTCCTGAGGTCATGAAAGGTGCTCTATAAATCTAAGTCCTTTCCTTTCTATATGCATTTATGCTTTCCTTTTACATCACCTGCAGTGGCTCCAACATTCAGGGGCTGAAAATGCCCCTCTCAGAACTCGGAGGATAACTCCCCTGCTCTTCTTCGAATAGTGCCATGGAATCTTTTAAATCCACCTGAGAGAGCAGACGGGGCCTCGGTTTAACATCTCATCAAAAGACTGTACCTCCGACAGTGCAGCGCTCCCTTATTACTACACTGCAGTCTAAGCCTAGATTATGTGCTGACGTCTTTGGAGTGGGTTTTGAACCCATGATCTTTGGTGAGAGTGGTAGCACTGAGCCACGAATTACTCTGAAAGCTTCAAAGGCTGAAACACCAGGTTGGTGACCAGACTGAAGTATCAGCAACAGATGAGGCAATAAACAATATTAAGTTAGAAAGGGTAATGGTCTGTGACAGAGACACATCAACATCAGTAATCATTTCATAGATTTTCCCATTCTTGCCCATCAGTACGCTCATTTTTCCAAATGCATTCACAAGCTTCGGAAGATCATTTACACTGAGAAATTAGTTGTTTGTGCTTCTCGTTAGCCTCTCATTTTACTTCCTATCGTTGGTTCATCTCTTCACCTTGGCAACATCGATCACTATCTCAGCTGCTTCCAATAAAATGATTTAGTTACAAGTTACGTACAGTGTTTGAGAAAGGAGCAGCTATGGGTACATTGGCAGCTTTTGGTATTGATATTTAAGATGTTGAGTATTCTCCGCCACCCTCCCCCCCCCCACCCCCTCCATCACCACTGTCCACCACATATAGATTCCCAAACTAGCTTCCTCCCTCAGCCCTCGGGAATCTGCCAAGGAATCAGATTGCTGTGTTTTTCTGTCGAGCTAGCACATTCATCTTGTCTTCCTTCAGATAATAGGCAATTTTTGGAAATTAGGATGGGGGGCTTAAAAGAATGAGCTTGCATTTAGGCAGAGCTTTCACAACCACGGGACGTGCGTATCAAAGCGCTTTTCAACCAATGAGTTATTTTTGAAGCGCAGTCACTGTCATGTAGGCAAACACAGCAGCCAACTTGCACAGCAAGATCCCACAAACAGCATGAGATTAATGACCAGGGCCATGAGAGAACAGACATCCTGCCTGTCTTCAAATAGAGCCACCTGAACAAGCCGACTCATTCAGTAAATGGCACCTCCAGAAAGCTAGCCCCCTCTCAGTACTGTACTGACATGTCAGCCTAGATTATATGCTTAAATTCTGCAATATGTCTTGAACCATCAGTCTTCTATTCCAAGGCAAGAGTGCTACCAACTGAGCTGAGCTGAGATTGTCAATATTGGTGAGAGAAACATTTGAAAATCATCGCCTTGGAGAACCCTTTAGGAATTTGGCATGAATAAGTTAGGTACTTTCAGCCTCAACAAGACATAGAAACATAGAAACATAGAAAATAGGTGCAGGAGTAGGCAATTCGGCCCTTCGAGCCTGCACCAAGATTCAATAAGATCATGGCTGATCATGCAACCTCAGTATCCCGCCCCTGCCTTCTCTCCATACCCCCTGATCCCATAGCTTAACAGGATTGATCACGTAAACGAAAGAATGCCAATCACACCAGGACAAGAGGGTGCAGGTTCATGATTGTGAAGGGCATGTCTGGGTCCATGCAACAGAGCAGGTCTCCAGTCGCCTTGGTTAACCCTTGCCACTGGACCAAGACCTAGCTCTGTCAAGCCCGTGTGGTGGCTGGTGTGCAACGGCCACCCCACGTTAAAAAAATCCACACACAGGCATCTTCCACCCTTCAGGATGTAGTTCGGGATCTGGAATATTAGGTCCTTCATTGGAACACCTGTGAACTCATCCCTTTTTGGCGTGGAAGCAAGTCATCCTTGATACAAGGGACTGCCTATGATGAACATTTCTCTACACAGAGGGTGATCTACAACTGAAATGGTTTGACAGGAAGGGTGGCTGATAGCAACAACAACTTGCATTTATATAGTGCCTTTAATGTCATAAAACATTCCAAGGCGTTTCACGGGAGCGTTATCAGACAAAAATTGACGCCGAGGCAACGAAGGAAACATTTGGACATATGACCAAATGCTTGGTCAAAGAGGTAAGTTTTAAGGAGCTTCTTAAAGGAGGAGAGAGAGGAGGAGAGATTTAGGGAGGGAGTTGCAGTGCTGGGGACCCACATGGCTGATGGCACAGCCGCCAATAGTGTGGCGAAGGAAGTGGGGTATTTGAGTCGATACGCACCCTTGACCCATTTTGGCCCATCCCTCCTTTCTTCTCCAGACCATGCCCATTCCACCCGGATCATCCCATTTCTGACAAAGGGGTACCACATTAACCTTCTTTTACTTTCAGATACTGATCATCCGACTGTGCATGTCCAGCCACTTCTGTTTTGCCTCATATTTTGTAAAGTATCTTGCTTGGCATTCTGTGCCAAGCTCCAATCCTCTTTGCTTCATAAGAGGCTGCAGGAAAAAAATAATAATAACTAGCTTGGACTGCAGTATGAGTATGAACAATTTGCCACATGATTGCATTTTAAAATTACTCACGAAGGATTCAATTTTTTTTATCTCCAAGTAGATGGCCGCTTCATAATCAAGTCCGGATTGTAACTTTAAAAGCAGCGCAGGTGAAAAATTAAGCAGCTTTTTGAGATCTTTTTAAAAACTCAATATGCCTTTTAAAAAAACTGATTTATTTGTGCATCAGTCATTAGTTGCTCCAAATATATGGCACCTTTTCGGTTGTCATAGAGTTGCTGCAGCTCGAGCCCAGCTGCGGTTTATATAACGTTGGTTTCAATTTGAGTCCAATATATGTGGAGACAATGCAACCGTGCCATCTGTGGCTCAGTGGGTAGCACACTTGCCTCTCAGTTAGAAGGTTGTGAGTCAGGGACTTGAACATAAATATAAAATCTAGGTTGACATTCCAGTGCAGTGCTGAGGGAGTGCAGCACTGCTGGAGATGCTGTCTTTTGGATGAGGCCTGTCTGCTCTCTCAAGTGGATGTAAAAGATCCCATGGCACTCGTTTGAAGAAGAGCAGAGGAGTTATCCCTGGTGCCCTGGCCAATATTTATCCCTCAATCACCATTAACAAAAATCCCCAGATTATCCGGTCATTATCACATTGCTGTTTGTGGAAGCTTGCTGTGGTGGCTGCCGCATTTCCCACATTACAACAGTGACCACACTCCAAAAGTACTTAATTGGCTGTAAAGCGCTTTGAGACGTCCGGTGGTCGTGAAAGGCGCTATATAAATCCAAGTCTTTCTTTTTAACAGTGACTACACTTCAAAAGTATTTCATTGGTTGTAAAGCATTTGGGACGTCCTGAGATCGTGAAAAGCGCTATAGAAATTCTTGGCTTTTTGTTTTGTAGTTTTATTGTCTTATAGGGACATGTCACATGACTGAGCAGCTTAAGTTCGGTCTGAAAGTTAACCGGTCTGAAAACTTCACTTTTACAGGCACCATTTTTCTTTCAATTCCTCTCCCCACCGCCCCCCCCCCCCTTTTCCTGAAGGTCCGGACCCTTGCTGATTTCCGTTCCACTGATGAAACACATCTCCAGTCTCTCTCCCTCCCCCACCCCTCCACGAGTGTTTGTTCTTTGTACGCGAGCTTGGCCAGTGAGTGTCAGCGGGCGATTTGACTGAGGAGAGCCAACACAGCCAAACCCATGCACTTTCTGGTGGGGTCACTGGACAGCCCATGGTTTTGTTGTACAGTGTGCACTGCCTTTACCCACTTGGCAATCAGGGAAGTGTATCATTAAAGAAAAACACGTCATTGTATCGGCAACCTTCTTTTTGCTCTCAGTTCAGGGCAACTAGGGTCGGTCAATAAATGTGGCCGTGTCAATGTTGCCCCCGTCCTGAGTTGGTTTGTTCGGCCACTTCAGAGTCATGAGTCAACCACCTCGTGTTGATTAGGGTCTTGTGTCGGCCAGACTCGGTTGTGATGGCAGGTTTAGTTCCGTGAAGGACATTAGAGAACCAGTTGGCTTTTTATGACCATCCAGCAAATTTCGTGGGCCGATTTATTGCAGTCAGCTCCTCACTGTGCCCTGGCTGGATGTGAGTTGACAACTGCTGGGTTGCTAGTTTGCTACGATAACCACTACACTGTTGTGTCTGCTACCAGTTGCATTGGTGGGGGCCCACTTGCTCAGCAGAAACCTGACGGGTGGACAGTTAAAATCGCCCTGGCTCTTTCCTGTCTGAAAGCCACCATGATCGCAACATCTGCAATTTTAACCTGCTCTCCTGAGCAGGCAGCAAGGACACTTGTCCAGACCCAACAACGTCCTTCTTTACAGACGCATGTTGCGGCCTGATCACATAATTGAGGCCCGACTGTAACTTTAACACAGGCCTGAGTGGGGAATCCACCTAGAATTAAAATCAGGGCCATTTTGTTCAGGATTGGCTGATAAAATTATATCCCAACGTCCAAGCTTCCACTGGGCAGCTCCAGTAATGTGGCTCAGCTTGAACCTCCATCACAGCACCAGCGTGATATTTAACGAGTGCCGCACATCGGGGCGGAAATTGGTCACAGCCGTTTCCAAGTCCAGAACCAGCGGTACGCTGACCACGGCCTCCCAGCCGGCTCCAAATTGGTCCCCGGGCTTTGTTGACAGTTTACGCACGAGCTGCCGGTGCCTGTCACAGGAGGACGGATGCCGGGCTGCTCAAAGGTAAGTCCCGGGGGGAGGATTGTACCTGGCAGAAAAGCCTGCTCCGCTCAGTGAAAATACATTTCCCGGAGAGTTCCTTAAACAGGCTTGACACCCCTCACCAACATATGTAAGGCCACTCGGCGGACATGCCTAAAGGTTAGGCCCGCCAAATTTAGCAGAGGCCCGAACGTCCACACAGATTGGGCGCCGGCCGTCCCACTGCTAAGTTAGTCCGCAGTGCGCCCGTGTTATGCTCGTAAAATGAGTACTACATACAGCAATTTCTACCCCAAACGGTCCTGGTGTCACCTGGAAAAGAGACTGACATACGAAGGCCAATTATGGGCCTTTGTGCAGTGAGCCTGTGCTCACTAGTACCCGATCCCCAGAGCTCGTGCTCACTAGTACCCGATCCCCACAGCCCCTGCTCACTAGTACCCAATCTCCACAGCCCCTGCTCACGCGTACCCAATCCCCACAGCCGTTTCTCACTAGTACCCGATGCCCAAAGCTCGTGCTCACTAGTACCCGATCCCTACAGCCCCTGCTCACTAGTACCCAATCTCCACAGCCCCTGCTCACGCGTACCCAATCCCCACAGCTCCTGCTCACTAGTACCCGATCCCCACAGCCCCTGCTCACTAGTACTCGATCCCACAGCCCCTGCTTACGAGTACCCGATCTCCATAGCCCCTGCTCACTAGTACCTGATCCCCACAGCCACTGCTCACTAGTACCCGATCCCCACAGCCCCTGCTCACTAGTACCCTATCCACAGAGCCTGTGCTCACTAGTACCCGATCTCCAGATCCTGTGCTCACTAGTACCCGATCCCCACAGCCCCTGCTCACGAGTACCCGATCCCCAGATCCTGTGCTCACTAGTACCCAATCCCCAGAGCCCGTGCTCACTAGTACCTGATCCCCAGATCCTGTGCTCACTAGTACCAAATCCCTAGTGCCCGTGCTCACTAGTACCCGGTCCCCAGAGCCCGTGCTCACTAGTACTCGATCACTAGAGCCCGTGCACACGAGTACCCTATCCCCAGAGCTCGTGCTCACTAGTACCCGATCCCCAGATCCTGTGCTCACTAGTACCCGATCCCCAGAGCCCGTGCTCACTAGTACCCGATCCCCAGAGCCTGTGCTCACTTATACCTGATCCCCAGAGCCCGTGCTCACGAGTACTCGATCACTAGAGCCCGTGCTCACGAGTACCCTATCCCCAGATCTTGTGCTCACTACTACCCGTACCCCAGAGCCCGTGTTCACTAGTACTCGAGCCCCAGAGCCTGTGCTCATTAGTATCGGATCACTAGAGCCCATGCTCACTAGTACCCGATTCCCTGAGCCCGTGCTTACTAGACCCGATCCCGAGAGCCTGTGCTCACTAGTACCCGACCCCCAGAACCCGTGCTCACTAGTACCAGATCGCCAGAGCCCGTGCTTACTAGTACCCGATCCCCAGAGCTCGTGCTCACTAGTACCTGATCCACAGAGCCCGTGCTCACTAGTACCCGATCCCCAGATCCTGTGCTCACGAGAACCTGATCCCCAGATCCTGTGCTGACTAGTACCCGATCCCCAGATCATGTGCTCACTAGTACCAGATTCCCAGAGCCCGTGCTCACTAGTACCAGATTCCCAAGCCCGTGCTCACTAGTACCCGATCCCCAGAGACCGTGCTCAGTAGTACCAGATCGCCAGAGCCCGTGCTCACTAGTACCCGATCCCCAGAGCCTATGCTCACTAGCACCAGATTCCCAGAGCCCGTGCTCACTAGTACCCGATACCCAGAGCCCCTGCTCACTAGTACCGATCCCCAGATCCTGTGCTCACTAGTACCCGATCCCCAGATCAGGTGCTCACTAGTACCCGATCCAAAGATCATGTGCTCACGAGTACCCGATCCCCAGAGACCGTGCTCACTGGTACCAGATTCCCAGAGTCCCTGCTCACTAGTACCTAATTCCCTGATCCTGTGGTCACTAGTACCCAATCCCCAGATCAGGTGCTCACTAGTACCCGATCCCCAGAGCCCGTGCTCACTAGTACCTGATACCCAGAGCCCGTGCTTACTAGTACCCGATCCCCAGAGACCGTGCTCAGTAGTACCAGATCGCCAGAGCCCGTGCTCACAAGTACCCGATCTCCCGAGCCTGTGCTCACTAGTACCCGATTCCCAGAGCCCCTGCTCACTAGTACCTGATCCCCAGAGCCTGTGCTCACTAGTACCTGATCCCCAGAACCCGTGCTCACAGGTACATGATCCCAAGATCCTATGCTCACTAGTACCCGATCCCCAGAGCCCGTGCTCACTAGTACCCGATCTCCAGATCCTGTGCTCACCATTACCCGATCCCTAGAGCCCGTGCTCATAGGTTCCCGATTCCCAGATCCTGTGCTCACTAGTACCCGATCCCCACAGCTCGTGCTCACTAGTACCCGATCCCCAGAGCCCGTGCTCACTAGTACACAATCCCCAGAGCCTGTGCTCACTAGTACCTGATCCCCACAGCTCGTGCTCACTAGTACCTGATCCCCAGAGCCCATGCTCACTAGTACCCGATCCCCAGAGCCCATGCTCACTGGTACCCGACCCCCAGAGCCCTTGCTCACTAGTACCCGATCCCCAGATCATGTGCTCACTAGTACCCAATCCCCAAAGCCCGTGCTCCCTAGTACCCGATCCCCAGAGCCCGTGCTCACTAGTACTTGATCACTAGAGCCCGTGCTCACGAGTACCTTATCCCAAGAGCCCGTACTCACTAGTACCTGATCCCCAGAACATGTGCTCACTAGTACCCAATCCCCAGATCATGTGCTCACAAGTTCCAGATTCCCAGAGCCCGTGCTCACTAGTACCCGATACCCAGAGCCCGTGCTCACTAGTACCCGATACCCAGAGACCGTGCTCAGTAGTACCAGATCGCCAGAGCCCGTGCTCACTAGAACCCGATCCCCAGAGCCCGTGCTCACTAGTACCCGATCCCCAGAGCCCGTGCTCACTAGTACAGGTTCCCCAGAGCCCGTGCTCACTAGTACCCAATCCCCCGAGCCTGTGCTCACTAGTACCCGATCCCCAGAGCCCCTGCTCACTAGTACCTGATCCCCAGAGCCCGTGCTCACTAGTACCCGATCCCCAGAACCCATGCTCATGAGTACCTGATCCCCAGATCCTATGCACACTAGTACCCGATCCCCAGAGCTCGTGCTCACTAATACCCGATCCCCAGAACCCGTGCTCACTAGTACCCGATCCCCAGATCCTGTGCTCACCATTCCCCGACCCTAGAGCCCATGCTCACTAGTACCCGATCCCCAGATCAGGTGCTCACTAGTACCCGATCCAAAGATCATGTGCTCACGAGTACCCGATCCCCAGAGACCGTGCTCACTGGTACCAGATTCCCAGAGCCCCTGCTCACTAGTACCTAATCCCCAGATCCTGTGCTCACTAGTACCCAATCCCAAGATCAGGTGCTCACTAGTACCCGATCCCCAGAGCCCGTGCTCACTAGTACCTGATACCCAGAGCCCGTGCTTACTAGTACCCGATCCCCAGAGACCGTGCTCAGTAGTACCAGATCGCCAGAGCCCGTGCTCACTAGTACCCGATCCCCAGAGCCCGTGCTCACTAGTACCCGATCCCCAGAGCCCGTGCTCACAAGTACCCGATCTCCCGAGCCTGTGCTCACTAGTACCCGATTCCCAGAGCCCCTGCTCACTAGTACCTGATCCCCAGAGCCTGTGCTCACTAGTACCCGATCCCCAGAACCCGTGCTCACAGGTACCCGATCCTCAGATCCTGTGCTCACCATTCCCCGACCCTAGCGCCCATGCTCACTAGTACACGATCCCCAGATCATGTGCTCACTAGTACCCGATCCAAAGATCATGTGCTCACGAGTACCCGATCCCCAGAGACCGTGCTCACTGGTACCAGATTCCCAGAGCCCCTGCTCACTAGTACCTAATCCCCAGATCCTGTGCTCACTAATACCCAATCCCCAGATCAGGTGCTCACTAGTACCCGATCCCCAGAGCCCGTGCTCACTAGTACCTGATACCCAGAGCCCGTGCTTACTAGTACCCGATCCCCAGAGACCGTGCTCAGTAGTACCAGATCGCCAGAGCCCGTGCTCACTAGTACCCGATCCCCAGAGCCCGTGCTCACTAGTACCCGATTCCCAGAGCCCCTGCTCACTAGTACCTGATCCCCAGAGCCTGTGCTCACTAGTACCCGATCCCCAGAACCCGTGCTCACAGGTACCCGATCCCCAGATCCTATGCTCACTAGTACCCGATCCCCAGAGCCCGTGCTCACTAGTACCCGATCTCCAGATCCTGTGCTCACCAATACCCGATCCCTAGAGCCCGTTATCATAGGTTCCCGATTCCCAGATCCTGTGCTCACTAGTACCCGATCCCCACAGCTTGTGCTCACTAGTACCCGATCCCCAGAGCCCGTGCTCACTAGTACACAATCCCCAGAGCCTGTGCTCACTAGTACCTGATCCCCACAGCTCGTGCTCCCTAGTACCCGATCCCCAGAGCCCGTGCTCAATAGTACTTGATCACTAGAGCCCGTGCTCACGAGTACCTTATCCCTAGAGCCCGTACTCACCAGTACCTGATCCCCAGAACATGTGCTCACTAGTACCCAATCCCCAGATCATGTGCTCACAAGTACCAGATTCCCAGAGCCCGTGCTCACTAGTACCTGATACCCAGAGCCCGTGCTCACTAGTACTCGATACCCAGAGACCGTGCTCAGTAGTACCAGATCGCCAGAGCCCGTGCTCACTAGAACCTGATCCCCAGAGCCCGTGCTCACTAGTACCCGATCCCCAGAGCCCGTGCTCACTAGTACCGGTTCCCCAGAGCCCCTGCTCACTAGTACCCAATCCCCCGAGCCTGTGCTCACTAGTACCCGATCCCCAGAGCCCCTGCTCACTAGTACCTGATCCCCAGAGCCCGTGCTCACTAGTACCCGATCCCCAGAACACATGCTCATGAGTACCTGATCCCCAGATCCTATGCACACTAGTACCCGATCCCCAGAGCTCGTGCTCACTAATACCCGATCCCCAGAACCCATGCTCACTAGTACCCGATCCCCAGATCCTGTGCTCACCATTCCCCGACCCTAGAGCCCATGCTCACTAGTACCTGATCCCCAGAGCCCATGCTCACTAGTACCCGATCCCCAGAGCCCATGCTCACTGGTACCCGACCCCCAGAGCCCGTGCTCACTAGTACCCGATCCCCAGATCATGTGCTCACTAGTACCCAATCCCCAAAGCCCATGCTCCCTAGTACCCGATACCCAGAGCCCCTGCTCAATAGTACTTGATCACTAGAGCCCGTGCTCACGAGTACCTTATCCCTAGAGCCCGTACTCACCAGTACCTGATCCCCAGAACATGTGCTCACGAGTACCCAATCCCCAGATCATGTGCTCACAAGTACCAGATTCCCAGAGCCCGTGCTCACTAGTACCTGATACCCAGAGCCCGTGCTCACTAGTACTCGATACCCAGAGACCGTGCTCAGTAGTACCAGATCGCCAGAGCCCGTGCTCACTAGAACCCGATCCCCAGAGCCCGTGCTCACTAGTACCCGATCCCCAGAGCCCGTGCTCACTAGTACCGGTTCTCCAGAGCCCCTGCTCTCTAGTACCCAATCCCCCGAGCCTGTGCTCACTAGTACCCGATCCCCAGAGCACCTGCTCACTAGTACCTGATCCCCAGAGCCCGTGCTCACTAGTACCCGATCCCCAGAACCCATGCTCATGAGTACCTGATCCCCAGATCCTATGCACACTAGTACCCGATCCCCAGAGCCCGTGCTCACTAGTACCCGATCCCCCGAGCCTGTGCTCACTAGTAGCCGATCCCCAGAGCCCCTGCTCACTAATACCTGATCCCCAGATCCTATACTCACTAGTACCCGATCCCCAGAGCCCGTGCTCACTAGTACCAGATTCCCAGAGCCCGTGCTCACTAGTATCCGATACCCAGAGCCCCTGCTCACTAGTACCGATCCCCAGATCCTGTGCTCACTAGTACCCAATACCCAGATTAGGTGCTCACTAGTACCCGATCCCCAGATCATGTGCTCACTAGTACCAGATTCCCAGAGCCCGTGCTCACTAGTACCAGATTCCCAGAGCCCGTGCTCACTAGTACCCGATCCCCAGAGACCGTGCTCAGTAGTACCTGATCGCCAGAGCCCGTGCTCACTAGTACCCGATCCCCAGATCAGGTGCTCACTAGCACCCGATCCAAAGATCATGTGCTCACTAGTACCAGATTCCCAAATACCGTGCTCACTGGTACCAGATTCCCAGAGCCCCTGCTCACTAGTACCTGATCCCCAGATCAGGTGCTCACTAGTACCCGATCCCCAGAGCCCATACTCACCAGTACCTGATACCCAGAGCCCGTGCTCACTAGTATCCGATCCCCAGAGACCGTGCTCAGTAGTACCAGATCGCCAGAGCCCATGCTCACTAGTACCCGATCCCCAGAGCCCGTGCTCATTAGTACCTGATCCCCAGAGCCTGTGCTCACTAGTACCCGATCTCCCGAGCCTGTGCTCACTAGTACCCGATCCCCAGAGCCCCTGCTCACTAGTGCCTGATCCCCAGAGCCCATGCTCACTAGTACCCGATCCCCAGAACCCGTGCTCACAAGTACCCGATCCCCAGATCCTATGCTCACTAGTACCCGATCCCCAGAGCCCGTGCTCACTAGTACCCGATCTCCAGATCCTGTGCTCACTAGTACCTGATCCCCAAAGCCCGTGCTCCCTAGTACCCGATCCCCAGAGCCCGTGCTCACTAGTACTCGATCACTAGAGCCCGTGCTCATGAGTACCTTATCCCTAGAGCCCGTACTCATTAGTATCTGATCCCCAGAACATGTGCTCACTCGTACCCAATCCCCAGATCAAGTGCTCACAAGTACCCGATCCCCAGAACCCGTGCTCACTAGTACCCGATCTCCAGATCCTGTGCTCACTATTACCCGATCCCTAGAGCCCATGCTCACTAGTACCCGATTCCAAGATCCTGTGCTCACTAGTACGATCCCCACAGCTCGTGCTCACTAGTACCCGATCCCCAGAGCCCGTGCTCACGAGTACCCAATCTCCAGAGCCTGTGCTCACTAGTACCTGATCCCCACAGCTCGTGCTCACTAGTACCTGATCCCCAGAGCCCGTGCTCACTGGTACCCGATCCCCAGAGCCCATGCTCACTAGTACCTAACCCCCAGATCATGTGCTCACAAGTACCAGATTCCCAGAGCCCTTGCTCACTAGTACCCGATTCCCAGAGCCCGTGCTCACTAGTACCCGATCCCCAGAGCCCGTGCTCACTAGTATCCAATCGCCCGAGCCTGTGCTCACTAGTACCCGATCCACAGAGCCCCTGCTCACTAGTACCTGATCCCCAGAGCCCGTGCTCACTAGTACCCGATCCCCAGAACCAGTGCTCACGAGTACCCGATCCCCAGATCCTATGCACACTAGTACCCGTTCCCCAGAGCCCATGCTCACTAGTACCTGATACCCAGAGCCCGTGCTCACTAGTACCCGATCCCCAGAGACCGTGCTCAGTAGTACCAGATCGCCAGAGCCCATGCTCACTAGTACCCGATCCCCAGAGCCCGTGCTCACTAGTACCCGATCCCCAGAGCCCGTGCTCACTAGTACCCGATCTCCCGAGCCTGTGCTCACTAGTACCCGATCCCCAGAGCCCCTGCTCACTAGTACCTGATCCCCAGAGCCCGTGCTCACTAGTACCCGATCCCCAGAACCCGTGCTCACAAGTACCCGATCCCCAGATCCTATGCTCACTAGTACCTGATCCCCAAAGCCCGTGCTCCCTAGTACCCGATCCCCAGAGCCCGTGCTCACTAGTACTCGATCACTAGAGCCCGTGCTCACGAGTACCTTATCCCCAGAGCCCGTACTCACTAGTACCCGACCCCCAGAACCCGTGCTCACTAGTACCCGATCTCCAGATCCTGTGCTCACTAGTACCCGATCCCCACAGCTCGTGCTCACTAGTACCCGATCCCCAGAGCCCGTGCTCAGTAGTACCAGATCGCCAGAGCCCTTGCTCACTAGTACCCGATCCCCAGAGCCCGTGCTCACTAGTACCCGATCCCCAGAGCCCGTGCTCACTAGTATCCAATCGCCCGAGCCTGTGCTCACTAGTACCCGATCCACAGAGCCCCTGCTCACTAGTACCTGATCCACAGAGCCTGTGCTCACTAGTACCCGATCCCCAGAACCCGTGCTCACGAGTACCCGATCCCCAGATCCTATGCACACTAGTACCCGATCCCCAGAGCTCGTGCTCACTAGTATCCAATCGCCCGAGCCCGTGCTCACGAGTACCAGATTCCCAGAGCCCGTGCTCACTAGTACCCGATACCCAGAGACCGTGCTCAGTAGTACCAGATCGCCAGAGCCCTTGCTCACTAGTACCCGATCCCCAGAGCCCCTGCTCACTAGTACCTGATCCCCAGAGCCTGTGCTCACTAGTACCCGACCCCCAGAACCCGTGCTCACTAGTACCCGATCCCCAGATCCTATGCACACTAGTACCCGATCCCCAGAGCTCGTGCTCACTAGTACCCGATCCCCAGAACCCGTGCTCACTAGTACCCGATCCCCAGATCCTGTGCTCACCATTACCCGACCCTAGAGCCCGTGCTCACTAGTACCCGATTCCCAGATCCTGTGCTCACTAGTACCCGATCCCCACAGCTCGTGCTCACTAGTACCCGATCCCCAGAACCCGTGCTCACTAGTACCCGATCCCCAGATCCTGTGCTCACCATTACCCGACCCTAGAGCCCGTGCTCACTAGTACCCGATTCCCAGATCCTGTGCTGACTAGTACCCGATCCCCACAGCTCGTCCTCATTAGTATCCAATTCCCAGATCAGGTGCTCACTAGTACCCGATCCCCAGATCATGTGCTCAGTAGTACCAGATTCCCAGAGCCCATGCTCACTAGTACCAGATTCCCAGAGCCCCTGCTCACTAATACCTGATCCCCAGATCCTGTGCTCACTAGTACCCGATCCCCAGATCAGGTGCTCACTAGTACCGGATCCCCAGAGCCCGTGCTCACTAGTACCCGATCCCCAGAGCCCGTGCTCACTAGTACCCGATCTCCCGAGCCTGTGCTCACTCGTACCCAATCCCCAGAACCCGTGCTCACAAGTACCCGATCCCCGGATCCTATGCTCACTAGTACCCGATCCCCAGAGCCCGTGCTCACTCGTACCGGATCCCCAGAACCCGTGCTCACTAGTACCCGATATCCAGATCCTGTGCTCACCATTACCCAATTCCTAGAGCCCGTGCTCACTAGTACCCGATTCCCAGATCCTGTGCTCACTAGTACCCGATCCCTACAGCTCGTGCTCACTCGTACCCGATCCCCAGAGCCCGTGCTCACTAGCACCCAATCCCTAGAGCCCATGCTCACTGGTACCCGATCCCCAGAGCCCTTGCTCACTAGTACCCGATCCCCAGATCATGTGCTCACTAGTACCCAATCCCCAAAGCCCGTGCTCCCTAGTACCCGATCCCCAGAGCCCGTGCTCACTAGTACCTGATCCTCAGATCATGTGCTCACTAGTACCCAATCCCCAGATCATGTGCTCACAAGTACCAGATTCCCAGAGCCCGTGCTCACTAGTACCTGATACCCAGAGCCCGTGCTCACTAGTACCCGATCCCCAGAGACCGTGTTCAGTAGTAACAGGTCGCCAGAGCCCGTGCTCACTAGTACCCGATCCCCAGAGCCCGTGCTCACTAGTACCCGATCCCCAGAGTCCGTGCTCACTAGTATCCAATCCCCAGAGCCTGTGCTCACTAGTACCCGATCCCCAGAGCCCCTGCTCCCGAGTACCTGATCCCCAGAGCCCGTGCTCACTAGTACCCGATCCACAGAACCCGTGCTCACGAGTACCCGATCCCCAGATCCTATGCACACTAGTACCCGATCCACAGAGCTCGTGCTCACTAGTACCCGATCCCCAGAACCCATGCTCACTAGTACCCGATCCCCAGATCCTATGCTCACCATTACACGATCCTAGAGCCCGTGCTCACTAGTACCCGATTCCCAGATCCTGTGCTCACTTGTACCTGATCCCCACAGCTCGTGCTCATTAGTACCTGATCCCCAGAGCCCGTGCTCACTAGCACCCGATCCCCAGAGCCTGTGCTCACTGGTACCTGATCCCCAGAGCCAGTGCTCACTGTTACCCTATCCCCAGATCATGTGCTCACTAGTACCCAATCCCCAGAGCCCGTGCTCCCTAGTACATAGAAACATAGAAACATAGAAAATAGGTGCAGGAGTAGGCCATTCGGCCCTTCTAGCCTGCACCGCCATTCAATGAGTTCATGGCTGAACATGCAACTTCAGTACCCCATTCCTGCTTTCTCACCATACCCCTTGATTCCCCTAGTAGTAAGGACTTCATCTAACTCCTTTTTGAATATATTTAGTGAATTGGCCTCAACAACTTTCTGTGGTAGAGAATTCCACAGGTTCACCACTCTCTGGGTGAAGAAATTCCTCCTCATCTCGGTCCTAAATGGCTTCCCCCTTATCCTTAGACTGTGTCCCCTGGTTCTGGACTTCCCCAACATTGGGAACATTCTTCCTGCATCTAACCTGTCTAACCCCGTCAGAATTTTAAACGTTTCTATGAGGTCCCCTCTCATTCTTCTGAACTCCAGTGAATACAAGCCCAGTTGATCCAGTCTTTCTTGATAGGTCAGTCCCGCCATCCCGGGAATCAGTCTGGTGAACCTTCGCTGCACTCCCTCAATAGCAAGAATGTCCTTCCTCAGGTTAGGAGACCAAAACTGTACACAATACTCCAGGTGTGGCCTCACCAAGGCCCTGTACAATTGTAGCAACACCTCCCTGCCCTTGTACTCAAATCCCCTCGCTATGAAGGCCAACATGCCATTTGCTTTCTTAACCGCCTGCTGTACCTGCATGCCAACCTTCAATGACTGATGTACCATGACACCCAGGTCTCTTTGCACCTCCCCTTTTCCTAATCTGTCACCATTCAGATAATAGTCCGTCTCTCTGTTTTTACCACCAAAGTGGATAACCTCACATTTATCCACATTATACTTCATCTGCCATGTATTTGCCCACTCACCTAACCTATCCAGGTCACTCTGCAGCCTCATAGCATCCTCCTCGCAGCTCACAGGGGCTGGTCAATTCATAAGTTATTATACCATGGATTGCATGACTTACAATCAGGGTTTTCATACACTACTGTTCCCAGGTCATATAAAAGGGGTCGGCCAGCGCAGCCTTCGGTCACCTGAGGAAGAGAGCATTTGAAGACCAGGCTCTCAAATCTGGCACCAAGCTTATGGTCTACAGGGCTGTAGTAATAACTGTAGTGTATGTAGGCACCTTTTGTAATGACTCCATGAGGCGGGGTATGGTACTTAAACTGTGTAGACTGTAGTCCTTTATTTGCAGCTCCTCGAGTGAGGACACCAAGCTGTGAGCTTTCTTTTATACTCGGTTACCTGCAGTGTGCAGGTAACCCTTAGATCTCCTACAGCAGCACCCTCTGGTGTACAGGTAAGGTGTGTACAGTGTAAAGGTACATTCAGTGTTACAGACATCACACAACAATACAAGCATGCATACATAACAACATTCCCCTCTAAGCATTTTTAATATCTTTATTGTCATGACCTGGGGAGGTGATCAGTGGTAGGCTATGGGAGGTTGTGATGAGGGTTGTGTGGGTGCCAAGTGTGATCACTGTACTTGAGGCTGGCCTCATACATTTCCCCTCCCTCACACACAGACCATGTGGGTGTCACTATTGTGGGATCCCTCAGTGGGGTAGCCACAGCAGCAGTAGGTAGGATGCATACTCTGTGATGTGGGTAGTTGTGGGGTGGTGGGCAGGGCCACAGGACTGGGTGGACTCCTTGTCCTCCAATTGGGATGAGGGTCTGGTCATCCCAGGATTTGCCAGGGAAGCTGGAGGGTATTGGCCTCTCGCTCCTGGTGTTGGTCCTGGTGGCCAGGGGGTGTAGGGCCGGTCTGGGGCAGGTTGCCATTGGTGGTGCCTGGGCTGCCCATTGACCACTGTCCCTGTAGTGGGTCTGCTCCCACTGGGTGTGTGTGGGTCCTTCCAGGGGCATCACATTTGTTCCAAAGGTCCAGGCTATATGTCTGATAGCCAGCTGGACCTGGAGGTCTCCCACAGGGGGATTCCTCTAGCATTTGCATGGTCCCTGTAAAACCCAATGTCCTTTAGCAGTGTCCTACCTGTATACATGACACCTTGGCTCTGATCACACATAGTCGAGCCTACATTATAAATTACAGCGCTGGCATCACTTTTTGGTGTCATGGTCTCACCAGACGTGGTTACATTGGGCATTTCAAACTCTCTGTCATAATCATCAAACATAACAAGCTTGTTCTTACCTTACTTACACAAGCATTCATCTCATTTGTCACATAGTTATATCAGCATCACAATTCATGGTTACATTATCATACTTGCACCCTTTTACTGCATCTTTCCTTTTAAGTCCTTGTCCTCATTTCGTTGAAACTGTCCCTTTAAATTTTTTTGGTTACCTGCCTCCTTTAAGGGAGCCTTCCAATCCGGTTGGCCGCTCGGTGCCACGTGTTGCTCCTCCAACGCTGCTCCTCGTGGTCTGGTCGCGGCCATTTTGATTGTAGGTTCTTCTCTTCGTGGTGCGGCCGACATCTTCTGGCTCTCCCCCAGGTAAGCTGTGGTGGTCTTTTTTTCCTCAGGTTCGGCCATGGGCGTCGGGAATCCACTTCTTTTGGAGTCCTGCTCCGGCCTAGAAGGTGGAGTTTTCGGTCCTGGAGATTTCGCCGCGATGTTGTGGAGTCGTCGCCGTGCAGTCGAGCTGGACGGTGGGATCTCTGGCTGCAGCGGTGGATCCATGTTTGATGTCGATTGCTGGAGCCCAGAGGCCGTCGCCACTTTGACCGACTTGGACCGGGTTCATCCAATTCTTTCCCAGCAGCATGGAACCATCACCGGCTATGATCCACAGGGGAAGTTTGTTCAACACGCTGCCCTGGGAGATCTGGACGTCCACGCTGACAACGACCGGAATTTTATCTTTGGTGTAGGTAAGCAGCTTCGCTTGGACAGGAGACAGTTTTGGTCGATTGGCGGGATTTATCCAAATTTTTTCAAAGGTCTTTTGGCTCATCACAGACTGGCTTGCTCCTGTGTCAATCTCCATAGAAACTGGGACCCCGTCGATGTCTACTTCCATCGTCCACGGAGAACTTTCGGTGGAGCAGGTATAAATTCCATACTCTTCTTCCAGGGTTGAGCAGCTTCACCTTCATCTGTGTCGGAGCCCAGGTGATCAGCCAATTCATCAGAGATGCGGTGAGTAAAGCTTTTTCTGCACATTCTTTGAAGGTACCCTTTCTCTTTGCAGCCTTTGCATGCATAGCCTTTGTAGCGGCACTGGTGGGCCCTGTGGTTTCCCCCACAGCGCCAGCACGGGGCCATCCGGATTGCCCCATGTGGCGGACTCAGGGTTGCTGCACTCGGAGCAGCATTTCTGCCTTTAAAAGTATCCATGCGGTGCACTGCGCTCGCCGGTTTAGAGTCCTGGGTCAGTATTCGCCTGGAGTCGCCGGCCGAAACCATGTAGGCCTGGCTCACTTGAATTGCTTTCTGCAGGGTGACCGTGATGTCAGCCGAGAACAATTTGTCTAGGAGGCGCTCGTGGCTAATTCCGATGACAAATATGTCCCTTAGTGCTTCATTAAGGTGGTTTCAAAAATCACACGGTGTAGCTAGTCTTCTTAAATGTGCAGCCTGCTTAGTAATTTCTTGGCCTTCGGGTCGCCGGTAAGTGTAGAACCGGTGCCTGGCTGTGAGGATGCTTTCTTTTGGTTTTAGTTGCTCCTGTATAAGTGTTACAAGTTCCTCATAGCTCTTGGTGGTTGTCTTCTCCGGGGCTAGCAAGTCCCTGACAAGACAATGGATGGTGGGCCCACAACTGCTGAGCAGGATGGTCCAGCGCTTGTTCGGTCGTGTAGCCGGTGTGTTCCCATCCAGGTCGTTGGCAATGAAGAAATGTTCCAATCTTTCTACAAAAGCATCCCAATCTTCATCAACGGTAAATTGCTGAAAGTTGCTGAGATTCAACATGCTGAGTGTGTAGTTCGTGACTTTGTATTCTCGTCACCAGTTGTGGTATATGTAGACACCTTTTGTAACAACTCCACGAGGCAGGGTATGGTACTTAAATTGTGTAGACTGTAGTCCTTTATTTGCAGCTCCTCGAGTGAGGACACCA
Organism: Pristiophorus japonicus; assembly: GCF_044704955.1. Classification (NCBI taxonomy): domain Eukaryota; kingdom Metazoa; phylum Chordata; class Chondrichthyes; family Pristiophoridae; genus Pristiophorus; species Pristiophorus japonicus. The sequence continues at coordinate 87,806,096 of NC_091991.1, read as the reverse complement.
AGCTGTGAGCTTCCTTTTATACTCGGTTACCTGCAGTGTGTAGGTAACCCTTAGGTCTCCAGCAGCAGCACCCTCTAGTGTACAGGTAAGGTGTGTACAGTGTAAGGGTACATTCAGTGTTACAGACATCACGCAGTACAAGCATGCATACATAACAATAACCGCCCTCCTATATGGCTCAGAGATGTGGACCATATACAGTAGACACCTCAAATCGCTGGAGAAATACCACCAACGATGTCTCCGCAAGATTCTGCAAATCCCCTGGGAGGATAGACGCACCAACGTCAGTGTTCTCGATCAGGCCAACATCCTCAGCATCGAAGCACTGACCACACTCGACCAGCTCCATTGGGCGGGAAACATTGTCCGCATGCCCGACACAAGACTCCCAAAGCAAGTGCTCTACTTAGAACTCCTACACGGCAAACGAGCCCCAGGTGGGCTGAGGAAACGTTTCAAGGACACCCTCAAAGCCTCCTTGATAAAATACAACATCTCTACTGACACCTGGGAATTCCTGGCCAAAGACTAAGTGGAGGAAGAGCATCCGGGAGGACGCTGAGCACCTCGAGTCTCGTCACCAAGAGCATGCAGAAACCAAGCACAGGCAGCGGAAGGAGCGTGCGGCAAACCAGACTCTCCACCCACCCTTTCCCTCAACAAATGTCTGTCCCACCTGTGACAGAGACTATAATTCCCGTATTGGACTGTACAGTCACCTGAGAACTCACTTTTAGAGTAGAAGCAAATCTTCCTCGATTTTGAGGGACTGCCTGTGATGTTGAGAAAGCAAATGGGGGAAGATTAATAAGAAGGGTTTTCTAAACTCTCCCCAGCTGCTTTAAGACAACTGTGGAAAAGTGTGGCTGAGGAAGTTTCCTCAATGGATTCCATCAGGAGGGACCACAAACAATGTCGAAAAAGGTGGAAGGACCACTACAAGATTGTCAGAGGAAGTAATATTTTTATTGATGCACTCCTATTACTTAAGTTGCAAATGTGACACATGTTTGTATCGATAGGCTTAGTGTTGCTCCTTATTTGCCATGAATGATCGTCACGCATAATAAAGACTGCTTTTTGACATCTTCAAAGATGTTTCTGCACTTCGAAGTCTTCCTCATGAACCACCTGCAACTACCAGGGCCATTAAATACAGGACTGTATTAAATGCACACAGTACAGTATAAGTGCTTCGATGACTATCTGTGTGTGCCACAAGAGCAGAAGGCCCCTCTGGTAATCATTTGTATTGCCATTTTTGCAGGGAAAGATGTCCTACAACCGTCGGGAGCAGCGACGGACAGGCAGCGGTCCCCCCCAAATAATCCCACTCACCGACCTCGAGGAACGCGTAGCAGGTCTCCTTGGTGCCTCACAAAGTGCTGAGCCCTCGTTTTTGAGTGAGGGTAAGTCCTGCTGGTTTGAGGCAATGTAATGTACTGTCTGTGGGCAAGGGTTGGGGCAATGTGATGTACTGTCTGTGGGCAAGGGTTGGGGCAATGTGATGCAGTGTCTGTGGGCTAGGGTTGGGGCAATGTGATGCAGTGTCTGTGGGCAAGGGTTGGGGCAATGTGATGCAGTGTCTGTGGGCTAGGGTTGGGGCAATGTGATGCAGTGTCTGTGGGCAAGGGTTGGGGCAATGTGATGCAGTGTCTGTGGGCTAGGGTTGGGGCAATGTGATGCAGTGTCTGTGGGCTAGGGTTGGGGCAATGTGATGCAGTGTCAGTGGGCTAGGGTTGGGGCAATGTGATGCAGTGTCTGTGGGCAAGGGTTGGGGCAATGTGATGCAGTGTTTGTGGGCAAGGGTTGGGGCAATGTGATGTACTGTCTGTGGGCAAGGATTGGGGCAATGTGATGTACTGTCTGTGGGCTGGTTTGGGGCAATGCGATGTACTGTCTGTGGGCAAGGGTTGGGGCAATGTGATGTACTGTCTGTGGGCAAGGATTGGGGCAATGTGATGTACTGTCTGTGGGCTAGGGTTGGGGCAATGTGATGCAGTGTCTCTCGACGACATATAATGCAGTAGTGGTGGTCATTCAAATGAGCCTGCGCTATGTGACCTTACTCATGTCACCCTGTCCCCTCCCCTGCTGCTAACCACTCATCTGTTGTTTTCTATTTTGCAGATGAGGATTCTGAGGCGTCACATCCTGCAGTGGAAGGCCCCACCTTGGCCCATCCTATGGGGGTGGAAGAGGCAGATATTAGCCATGCCGAGGAACCTCTACGGGAGCAGGAGGAGGACGAAGACCATGATTAAATTGGAGGAGTGTCGGGGGGGCCCTCGCAGGCACTAACTACTTAGCTGCGGCCACAGTTCGTAAGAGGAATCACCACATTCTCTGGCATTGCCCCCATCCGAGGCCCCGGGTACAAGAGGGTTGCAGCAACAAGCTCCCAGGGTTGAATCCTGTATGCCGTCTCTGTGGAGGCTGAGTCAGCAAAGCCGCTCTGCCGAAAGGCAGGCAGACACTCACCTGGAATTGGTGAGACTGTCTCAGGAAAGCATCCAGCTCAGCCGACAGCTCCTCGAGGTCCTGGTTGGGATCTCCGGCAACACTGCCGCAGTATCTACGGACATGAGGGAGGGCATGTCGCAGATTGTAGCGGCAACAAGGGAGAGCACCGAGGCTGTCAATGCCACTCGGCAATTGACGGTCTCGACTCTTGGCACTCCAGCCACCCAGACTGACAGCACCAGTGACTGGTGAGGCAGAGCAACAGGCTTGCCACTGGGAAGCTGGGCCTTCCTCAGCCCCAGCTGCTCCAGAGGGTCCAATGCCATCTCCTACGTCTCTCCCCAACAAAAGCAGCGTCCTGTGCGCGTTGCTGCAAAACATCTTGGACCCAACATGGGTAGGGTTAGGGATAGGGGCAGGGGCAACAATCGACGGCGAGGTGGTTAAAACTAGGGGGAGGTACAGGTGGCTGCAGCTAAAGGATGTTAGGTGGAGGTGTTGTTCTTTTGTTGTTGTTGTTTTGCTGTAGTTTTGGTGTTATTTTATAAAAGTTTACAAAACTTTTACCATTGCTGTTTATGTTAACATTTTATTGAAGTTACTAAATTAAAGTTTCCAAACTTTCATTAATGTAAAAATGTTTAATAAATTTAATAATGTTTTATAAATTGTTTTTTTCACCTTAACCATTCTAGTGCAGTGTCTCACTTGCAGAATAAGAGGGGGCTAGTCAACATGGTGGGATAGAGTGGGGAGTGAACTATGAGTCAAGTATGAAACATGCCGTTCAGCCTTCATGCAAAGCGTTGAATTATGAGCTGTTGACGTGAGGCTTTTGCAGTGGTGAAAGCTCCACAAGGCCTCCCCTGTGGTGGTGGGGGTGCTGGCATAGGTTCATTGATAGGCTTCTCGTCATCCTCCTCCTCCTCCCCACTCTCTCTCCTGAGGTAGTCCTGCAGTCGCCAGTGGCAAATCCTGTCCCCTCATGATGGCTAAGTTGTGTAGCATGCAACACACCACAATGAACCCTACTGTGGGGAATATTGTAGGCAGTCTCCAGTGTGGTCCAGGCATCAGAAGTTCTGCTTGAGCACTCCAATTGTCTTTTCAACGATATTGCGTATGGCTATATGGCTGTCATTGTAACGATGCTCGGCTTCTGTCTGAGGGTTCCGGAGGGGGATCATGAGCCAGGTGGCGAAGCCGTAATCTTGGTCCCCCACCATCCAGCTCTGGCCTTGTGGCTGACGCTCAAACAGGTATTGAGACACTGCTCTCATGCAAGATGAAAGCATCCCTGGAAATTGGGCATTGACTGTCATGATGCGCTGCATATGGTCGAACCCTAAGCCTAAACCTAACCCTAGCCCTAAATGTCCTTAAATGTCCTTAAATATCCTTAAAATAACAAAGTATAAACTCACAAAAAACTCAAGGTGTAAAACGCAGCCTTCCCTCCAAATCCTTTTATGCACTGAACTCTTGCTCTGTTTTTCAAGATGGCGCAGTTAGCGCTGGGTGCGTGGTGACTCCAACCTGGTAAGACATGATTTTTTTCGGGTGGGTTTTTGGGCAGGTGGTAAAAATGACAATGTCGGCAAATTTTGCAAAAATGGCGATAGCAGAGCTTTGCACGACGATTGACGTCATTAAAAAAAAGGGCGGGCGATAATTTTTAGCGTGGGCGCAAAACCGATGCCGAAACTTACGAAATGGTGATAAATTATTTTACCACCAAAAAAACACACTTTCCGCCCAATAATAGCAGTAAAACAGGCACAAACCTGGCAAATTTCTAATCCTGTGTCTAAAGCCACTGCCTCATCCAGTCTACGATTGTATGGAATATGAAAAAACAGAATAAATGAAGCACTTCTGATTTTGTTTGCTTTTACCATTTTCCTCTCCTTCTAACTCCTCATTCCACAGTTCCACTTGTACTGTTCCTCTCTCTGTGAGCCTGGACAGCAACCAACCAGAGCGTCACAGCTGATGGCAAATTTACCCTGGCTCATCAGCTTCTCCGGCAGGAGTCACTGGTTAACAATCGGGAACCGGGAACCTGGCTGATTTTACCTTCCCTTGCCCAGGAAAGCGAAGGCAGAGATTAACAAAATGAGTACAGTACAGTGGACTGGGACTGGACTGGCATATCTTGGGAAATTAGGAACAGTGCACATGTTGATCTGAATTCAGCTCCGAGTCACAGCTCGGGGTAAAAGATTTCAACTCTAAACCCAAGCATTGGGGACAGGGCCGATACCTCGAAAAAAGTGATCAAAAGACAATTCAATTAATAAAATATGACCGTGTCATTGTGCATTATGTAATTTTCTTTAGTTTTGTTAAAATCCTCACATTAGAAATTTTAATTACGGCAGGAAAAAAGGCCAATTATAAAAAGTATTGAGTATTTTGAGTGATTTATGGAACCTATTGGCCAGATTGCACAAACATTACTCTTGAATTGCAGCTATTGGCCCTGAAATCCCGGCCTCCCCGGGTCCATATGAAGTTTCTACGGATCTGGGAAGGCATCAGAAAAGCTGGTTTTCAGCGCACAATGTGCATACGCTGAAAACCGGCTTTTCCAATCTGTGGAGCTTGACAGATCCTTCGCATCTCGGGAGCGAGGACATTTGCCAGGGCAAGATTGCGGGATTTACCCATATCTTGCCCAGCAAATGTCCTCAAAATTCTTGCGCCTGATAAAAGCCTACTTTTACAGGCGTAAGAGTTTAAAAACATACAAAAATATAATTAAATTAAATTTTAAAAACACATATTATTTTTTTAAAACCCTGCCCACTATGTTACATTTAATTTTAACAATAATTTTTAAAACTTTTTAAAAACTCGGAAAAAAATGTTTCTCTCAGATATTTATTAACTTTAATTTCAATTAATTTTAATTATGTGAGGTATGTTTTTTATTTTTTATTACATGTGTTCAGTGTCTTTGTTTCTTTTTCTTTGTTTTCTTTTCCCATTAATAGCAATGAGAACTGGTAGATACAGAGTTATTGCTATTAATGAGAAGGCTGTGGAATACTGTACCTGATTGGCTGAGCAGTCACACGTGACTGCATCTTCTGCGTGGGAACCTGGAGGACGGGAATGCGCTTCGCAGCACGGGAAGAGAAGGCCTCCCCACCGGAATTGTAGGCTCCTCCCAGACCACCAGGTACTTCCGTAGAAATGTTTCAGATCTGAGGCAATTGCCCGTGGAAAGCCTCTGACCGCAATTTCAGGGCCATTGTGTGTGATATAGCCTATGACAGAGCAGTGTTGCACCTTTAGCATTGAAAACACCTGTCACAGTGCCATCTACAGGAGTAACAGATACTGCAGGTACTTAGAAAGAGTATTCATTGAAATAAGCATCACACTTGCCAGATTTAATATTTATCCCTCAACCAACATCACTAAAACAGATTATCTGATCATTATCACATTGCTGTTTGTGGGAGCTTGCTGTGTGCAAATTGACTGCTGCATTTCCCACATTACAACAGTGACTACACTTCAAAAATACCTCTTTACTGTAAAGCGCTTAGGTACATCTTGAGTTCGTGAAAGGTGCTATATCAATGCAAGTTCTATTCATTTAATGCATAATGGATATTTCATCATAAACCTGCTCTGTATGTCTGTTCTTTCCACCTATTTAACTTCAGGCACCTCGCGTTACACCTCAAATCACCTGATGGCTTACATCTTAGAGTCTTAAAAGAGGTTGCTGCAGGTATAGGTTGCATTGGTTGTAATCTACCAAAATTCCCTGGATTCTGGGGTGGTCCCAGCTGATTGGAAAACTGCAAATGTAACACCCCTATTTAAAAAAGGAGGCAGCGAAAAGCAGGAAACTATAAACTAGTTAGCCTAACATTTGTCATTGGGAAAATGCTGGAGTACATTATTAAGGAAGCTGTAGCAGGACATTTGCAAAAGCATAATTCAATCAAGCAGAGTCAGCATGGTTTTGTGAAAGGGAAATCATGCTTGACAAATCTTCTGGAATTTTTTGAGGATGTCTCCAGTAGAGTGGACAAGGGAGAACCAGTTGATGTGGTATATTTGGACTTTCAGAAGGCTTTCGACAAGGTCCCACACAAGAGATTAATGTGCAAAGTTAGAGCACATGGGATTGGGGGTAGTGTGCTGACATGGATTGAGAACTGGTTGTCAGACAGGAAGCAAAGAGTAGGAGTAAATGGGGACTTTTCAGAATGGCAGGCAGTGACTAGTGGGGTACCACAAGGTTCTGTGCTGGGGCCCCAGCTGTTTACACTGTACATTAATGATTTAGACGAGGGGATTAAATGTAGTATCTCCAAATTTGCGGATAACACTAAGTTGGGTGGCAGTGTGAGCTGCGAGGAGGATGCTATGAGGCTGCAGAGCGACTTGGATAGGTTAGGTGAGTGGGCAAATACATGGCAGATGAAGTATAATGTGGATAAATGTGAGGTTATCCACTTTGGTGGTAAAAACAGAGAGACAGACTATTATCTGAATGGTGACAGATTAGGAAAAGGGGAGGTGCAAAGAGACCTGGGTGTTATGGTACATCAGTCATTGAAGGTTGGCATGCAGGTGCAGCAGGCGGTTAAGAAAGCAAATGGCATGTTGGCCTTCATAGCGAGGGGATTTGAGTACAGGGACAGGGAGGTGTTGCTACAATTGTACAGGGCCTTGGTGAGGCCACACCTGGAGTATTGTGTACAGTTTTAGTCTCCTAACCTGAGGAAGGACATTCTTGCTATTGAGGGAGTGCAGCGAAGGTTCACCAGACTGATTCCTGGGATGGCGGGACTGACCTATCAAGAAAGACTGGATCAACTGGGCTTGTATTCACTGGAGTTCAGAAGAATGAGAGGGGACCTCATAGAAACGTTTAAAATTCTGACGGGGTTAGACAGGTTAGATGCAGGAAGAATGTTCCCAATGTTGGGGAAGTCCAGAACCAGGGGACACAGTCTAAGGATAAGGGGGAAGCCATTTAGGACCGAGATGAGGAGGAATTTCTTCACCCAGAGAGTGGTGAACCTGTGGAATTCTCTACCACAGAAAGTTGTTGAGGCCAATTAAATATATTCAAAAAGGAGTTAGATGAAGTCCTTACTACTAGGGGAATCAAGGGGTATGGTGAGAAAGCAGGAATGGGGTACTGAAGTTGCATGTTCAGCCATGAACTCATTGAATGGTGGTGCAGGCTAGAAGGGCCGAATGGCCTACTCCTGCACCTATTTTCTATGTTTCTATGTTTCGATGTTTTATGAAAGGGAAATCATGTTTTTAATTTGCTGGAGTTGTTTCAGGATGTAACGAGCAGGGTGGATAAGGGGGAACTAGTGGATATGGTGTATTTGGATTTCCAAAAGGCATTCGATAAGGTGCCACATAAAAGGTTATTGCACAAGATAAATTTCACGGGGTTGGGGGTAATATATTAGTATGGATAGAGGATTGGCTAACTAACAGAAAACAGAGAGTCGGGATAAATGAGTCATTTTCCGGTTGGCAAACAGTGACTAATGAGATGTCGCAGGGATCGGTGCTGGCTCCTCAACTATTTACAATCTATATCAATGACTTGGATGAAGGGGCCGAGTGTAATGTAGCCAAGTTTGCTGATGATACAAAGATGGGTGGGAAAGCAAATTGTGAGGAGGTCACAAAAAATCTGCAAAGGGATATAGACAGGCTAAGTGAGTGGGCAAAAATGTGGCAGATGGAGTATAATGTGGGAAAATGTGCGGTTATCCACTTTGGCAGAAAAAATAGAAAAGCAAATTATAATTTAAATGCAGAAATATTTCAAAGTGTTGCAGTACAGAGGGACCTGGAGGTCCTTGTGCATGAAACACAAAAAGTTAATATGCAGGTACAGCAAATAATCAGGAAGGCAAATGGAATGTTGGCCTTTATTGCAAGGGGGATAGAGTATAAAAGCAGAGAAGTCCTGCTACAACTGTACAGGGTATTGGTAAAGCCAAACCTAGAGTACTGCATACAGTTTTGGTCTCCGTATTTAAGGAAGGATATACTTGCATTGGAGGCTGTTCAGAGAAGGTTCACGAGGTTGATTCTAGGGATGAGGGGGTTGACTTATGAAGATAGGTTGAGTAGGTTGGGCCTATACATATTGGAGTTCAGAAAAATGAGGAGATCTTATCAAAACATATAAGATATTGAGGGGGCTCAACAAGGTGGATGCAGAAAGGATATTTCCACTCATAGGGGAAACTAAAACTAGGGAATATCGTCTCAGAATAAGGGGACGCCCATTTAAAACTGAGATGAGGAGGAATTTCTTCTCTCACATGGTTGTAAATCAATGGAATTGTCTACCCTAGAGAGCTGTGGAGGCTGGGTCATTGAATATAGTTAAGGCGGAGATAGACAGATTTTTGAGCGATAAGGGAGTAAAGGGCTATGGGGAGCGGGCAGGAAAGTGGAGTTGAGCCCATGATCAGATTAGCCATGATCTTATTGAACGGCAGAGCAGGCTCAAGGGGCCAAATGGCCTACTCCTGCTCCTATTTCTTATGTTCTTATGTAAGTCTGTGTCACATTCATCTTATCTTATGTACTCAGCAAACAGTGACATCGCAATTGAATAAGTCGGCACAATAGCAACTGAACATGAGCAAAGCAGACAGATAATCTTCCAAGGGCTTGTCAACACAATAAATCTCAAAATAATCAGTCTGAACACCCTTCAGCAAAAGAGAGGAGACTGTGAACCAATCAAGTCATTCAAAATAGTTTGAAACTTCATTTTGGTTCTCGGACTGCAGTTTGTGATGACAAAACTAGATACTAATATAATGAAGACATAAAATGGACATTGCGCAATATGAGTGACAAAATTACATGGGCTTCTTTCTTACTGTCAGAGCACACGAGATGTTTAAAATCAAGAGCCCAGAAAGTGGTCCAGCTTGTTTTAATACAATATATCCCAGAATATAGACATTGTGTCTGGCTAAGTATCTGAGGGAGGAGGCAACAACAACAACTTTTATTTATATAGCAGCATTAACGCAGTAAAATGTCCCAAGGCGATTCACATGAGTATTGTAAGTTTTTAAAAATTGACAAGCCGTGAATCATAAGAAAGAAGGCCTTGCATTCCTATAGCACCTTTCACGATCTCAGGATGTCCCAAAGCATTTTCCAGTCAATTAAGTACTTTTGGAGTGTAGTCACTGCTGTAATGTAGGAAACGTGACAAGCCAATTTTCACACAGCAAGCTCCCACAAACAGCAATACGGTAATGACCAGATCATCTTTTTTCGTGATGTTAGTTGAGGGTTAAATATTGGCCAGGACACCGGGGTATCTCCCCTGCTCTTCTTCGAAATAGTTCCATGGGATCTTTTACGTTTGCCTGAGAGGTTTAACGTCTCATCCAAAAGACAGAGAATGATACAGCACAGAAGGAGGCCAGTCAGCCTATCGTACCTGTGCCAGAATATATGCATCTTATGAGTTTTATTTATAGGTAATGTTTGGCAGCTGCTTGTGAGTTTGAGACATATAACTTGGAGCGTGCCTTTACCTTCACATATATTTACATTTTGTTTATCTGGTTTTCGTTCAAACAGTTTGTCTTGTCCAAATTGAATAGCCCATCTAAAGCCATCAGAGAGACACAGAGAGTCTGAATGACAGTCAGCAGGAGGGATAGTTAAACCTTTAAATACTTAACAACAACATTTACATTTAAATTGCCCCTTTATCGCAGCAAAATGTCCCAAGGTGCTTCTCAGGAGCAAAATCAGACTAAAGTTAACACTAAGCCAAAGAAGGAGACAAAGAAAGAGGGAACGGAGGCCAGCTATGGAGGAGCGCAGAGATCTCGGCGCGCTGAAGGACTGAAGGAGATTGCAGACATACGGAGATAAGAAAGGATTTGAAAATGAGGTTGAGTTTTTTAAATTGGAGGCCTTTCTGGACTGGGACCCAATATAGGTCAGCGAGCACAGGGATGATGGGTGAACAGGACTTGGTGCGAGTTAGGACACGGGAAGCAGAGTTTGGAATGAGTTGAAGTTTATGGCGGGTTCGGATGGGAAGTCGGCTAGGAGAGCATTAGAACAGTCATGTCTAGAGGTGACAAAGGCATGTGTTGTGTATCTGTAAAGCATGCACTCCCATGTTCCGCCACCAGGGAGCTCATCCCCTGAAGTCCCAAGGGATCCCAGAATCCCTTGGGAGCACTGTATATAGCCGGCCCCTAAGGCCTGTTCCTCACTCTGGAGTGTCTTATTAAAGACTGAGGTCACTGTTATTTTAACCTCCCTGTGTGCAGCCTCATTTGTGTTAGGAACACAATAACTGGCGACAAGAATACGAATCCAACGCAAAGATGCAGCAAACTGTGGGCATCCTGGAGAAGTTCTCGGAGGGTGAGGATTGGGAAGCCTATGTTGAACAGCTGGATGATTACTTTGTACCCTGGACAGAGAAGGAAGCGCTGCAAAAAGGAGAGTGTCCTCCTCACAGTCTGCGGGGCACCGACCTACAGCTTCATGAAGAATCTTCTGGCTCCAGTGAAACCCACAGATAAGTCGTATGAGGAGCTGTGTACACTGGTTCGGGAGCATCTTAACCCGAGGGAGAGCGTGCTGATGGCGAGGTATCGGTTCTACACGTGCCAGCGATCTGAAGGTCAAGAAGTGGTGAGCTACGTCGCCGAGCTAAGGCGACTTGCAGGACAATGTGATTTTGATGGCTACTGGAGCAAATGCTCAGAGACTTTTTTGTACTGGACATTAGCCACAAGACCATCCTATGAAAACTTTTGACTGTAGAGACACCGACCCTCAGTAAGGCCATTGCGATAGCACAGGCGTTTATGTCCACCAGTGATAACACCAAACAAATCTCTCAGCACACAAGTGCTAGCAATGTTCATAAATTAACTGGAACTGTGTTTGCGAGCAGAAATGTACAGGGCAGAACCCACAAGTCTGCAACTGCCAGCAGGCCTCAGGTGACCCAGATGACTCAGAATCCCCAACAAATGGTGAATGCAAGGCAATTCACACCTTGTTGGCGTTGGTGGAGGCTTCCATTCAGCCTATTCATGCCGCTTCAAAGGGTATGTTTGCAAGAGCTGTGGAACAATGGGGCACCTCCAACGAGCTTGCAAACGAGCTGCAAGCTCTGCAAAACCTGCTAGCCACCACATGGCAGAGGAAGATCGGTCCATGGTGGATCAAAGCAATTTCAAGCCTCACAGAGAGGAGGCAGATGCTGAAGTACACTAGGTGCACATATTTACGATGAAATGTCCACCCATAATGCTAAACGTAAAATTGAATGGCTTACCCATAGCCATGGAACTGGACACTGGCGCTAGCCAATCCATCTTGAGTAAAAAAATGTTTGAGAGACTGTGGTGCAACAAGGCATTCAGACCAGCCCTGAGCTCCATCCACACGAAACTGAGAACGTCCATCAAAGAGCTTATCACTGTCCTGGTCAAGGTCACCTACGAGCGCACAATGCATGAACTGCCAATCTGGATTGTCCTGGGCGATGGCCCCACACTGCTTGGAAGGAGCTGGCTGGGCAAAATCTGCTGGAACTGGGATGACATCCGAGCGCTATCACATGTCGATGAGGCCTCATGTACCCAGGTTCTTAACAAATTTCCTTCCTTTTTGAACCAGGCATTGGAAACTTTTCCGGGGCGAAGGTGCGGATCCACTTGGTCCCAGGGGCACGACCCATTCACCACAAGGCGCGAGCGGTACCTCACATGATGAGGGAGAGAGTGGAAATTGAGCTGGACAGGCTGCAACGTGAGGGCATCATCTCCCCAGTGGAATTCAGCGAGTGGGCCAGCCCGATTGTTCCAGTACTCAAAAGTGATGGCATGATCAGGATTTACGGCAATTATAAAGTAACTATTAATCGTTTCTTGCTACAGGACCAATACACGCTACCTAAGGCAGACGACCTATTTGCGACGCTGGCAGGAGGCAAGACATTCACGAAGCTCGACCTGACTTCAGCCTACATGGCGCAGGAGCTGGAGGAGTATTCGAAGGGCCTCACCTGCATCAACACGCACAAGGGATTGTTCATCTACAACAGATGCCTGTTTGGAATTCGGTCGGCTGCAGCGATCTTCCAGAGAAACATGGAGAGCCTGCTCATGTCGGTACCACGCATGGTGGTCTTTCAGGACAACATAATGGTTACGGGTTGGGACACCGCCGAGCACCTACAAAACCTGGAGGAGGTCCTCCAGTGACTGGATCGCGTAGGGCTGCGGCTGAAGAGGTCGAAATGCGTCTTCATGGCAACAGAAGTGGAGTTTTTGGGGAGAAAGATCGCGGCGGACGGTATTCAGCCCACAGACGCCAAGACAGAGGCTATCAGGAATGCGCCCAGGCCATAGAATGTCACGGAGCTGCGGTCGTTCCTGGGACTCCTCAACTATTTTGGTAACTTCCTACCGGGGTTAAGCACCCTTTTAGAGCCCCTACATGTGTTATTGTGCAAAGGTGAGAACTGGGTATGGGGAAAAAAAACAAGGAATTGCTTTTGAGAAAGCCAGAAACATTTTATGCTCCAACAAACTGCTTGTATTGTATAACCTGTGTAAAAGACTTGAGCTAGCATGTGACGTGTTGTCGTACGGAGTCGGGTGTGTATTACAACAAGCTAACGTTGCAACCTGTCGCCTATACTTCCAGGAGCTTGTCGAAGGCCGAGAAGGCCTACAGCATGATTGAGAAAGAGGCATTAGCGTGTGTGTTCGGGGTAAAGAAAATGCATCAGTACCTGTTTGGCCTCAAATTTGAGCTGGAAACCGATCACAAGCCCCTCACATCCCTGTTCGCTGAAAACAAGGGGATAAGTACTAATGCCTCAGCCCGCATACAAAGGTGGGCACTCGCGCTATCAGCATATAACTATACCATTCGCCACAGGCCAGGCACCGAGAACTGTGCGGATGCTCTCAGTCAGCTACCATTGCCCACCACGGGGGTGGAAATGGCGCAGCCTTCAAACTTGTTGATGGTGGAGCAGCCCGCAGATTTGTTGATGGTCATGGAAGCGTTTGAAAATGATAAATCACCTGTCACGGCCCGCCAGATTAGGACTTGGACCAGCCAAGATCCTCTGCTGTTTCGAGTAAAAAACTGTGTACTGCATGGGATCTGGGCCAGCATCCCCGTTGAAATGCAAGAGCCAATTAAGCTGTCCATTCAGGCAGACTGCCTGTTGTGGGGTAACTGCATAGTGCTACCAAAAAGGGCAGGGAGACATTCATCTCGGATCTCCACAACACACACCCGGGTGTAGTAATGATGAAAGCAATAGCCAGATCCCACGTGTGGTGGCCCGGTATCGATTCTGACTTGGAGTACTCTGTACGGCAATGCAGCGTATGTGCTCAGTTGAGCAACGCACCCAGAGAGGCACCACTATGTTTGTGGTCCTGGCCCTCCAGCCCATTGTCGAGGATCCATGTCGACTATGCGGGCCCGTTTCGCGGTAAAATGTTGCTGGTGGTGGTGGATGCTTTTTCAAAATGGATTGAATGTGAAATAATGTCGGGGAGCACCGCCACCACCACCATTGAAAGCCTGAGGGCCATGTTTGCCAGCCACGGCCTGCCTGACATACTGGTCAGTGACAACGGGCCATGTTTCACCAGTGCTGAATTTAAAGAATTCATGACCCGCAATGGGATCAAACATGTCACCTCAGCCCCGTTTAAGCCAGCCTCCAATGGGCAGGCAGAGCGGGCAGTACAAACCACCAAACAGAGCCTTAAACGAGTCACAGAAGGCTCATTCCAAACCCGTCTGTCCCGAGTACTGCTCAGCTACCGCACGAGACCCCACTCGCTCACAGGGGTGCCCCCGGCTGAGCTACTCATGAAAAGGACACTTAAAACCAGTCTCTCGCTGGTTCACCCCAACCTGCATGATCAGGTAGAGAGCAGGTGTCAGCAACAAAATGTAAATGACGGTTGCGCCACTGTGTCACGGGAAATTGATCTGAATGACCCTGTGTATGTGCTAAACTATGGACATGGTCCCAAGTGGATCGCAGGCACGGTGATAGCTAAAGAAGGGAATAGGGTGTTTGTAGTCAAACTAGACAATGGACAAATTTGCACAAAGTATCTGGACCAAACGAGGCTGCGGTTCACAGACTGCCCTGAACAACCCACAGCAGACACCATCTTTTTCGAGCCCACAACACACACCCAAGGATCAATGACACCACGCCGAACCAGGAAATCAAACCCATCATGCCCAACAGCCCAGCAAGGCCAGGCTCACCTAGCAGCCCTGCAGGGCCAACAACACGCCAGCCCAGCGAGGGTACAGCCAACACACCGGAATAGACATTTTTACCGAGGCGGTCCATCAGGGAAAGAAAGGCTCCCGATCGCCTCACCTTGTAAATAGTTTTCACTTTGACTTTGAGGGGGGAGTGATGTTGTGTATCTGTAAAGCATGCACTCCCATGTTCCCCCACCTCATCCCCTGAAGTCTTAAGGGATCCCAGCATCCCTTGGGAGCACTGTATATAAACCGACCCCAAGGCCTGTTCCTCACTCTGGAGCATCTTATTAAAGACTGAAGTCACTGTTACTTTAACCTCCTGTGTACAGCCTCATCTGTGTTAGAAACACAATAGCATGGATGGGGGTTTCAGCCGCAGATGGGCTGAGGCAGGGGAGGAGACGGTTAATATTACGGAAGTGGGAGTTGGTGGTCATTGTGATAAGAGTGAAAGATGTGATTGCACGAGAACGGGTACAAAGGAAATTTACCAGGATGTTGCCTGGACTGGAGAATTTTAACTATGAGGAAAGATTGGATAGGCTGGGGTTGTTTTCTTTGGAACAGGGGAGGCTGAGGGGAGACCTTATTGAGGTGTATAAAATTATGAATGGGCCTAGATAGAGTGGATAGGAAGGACCTATTTACCTTAGCAGATGGGCCAAGAACAAGGAGGCATAGATTTAAAGTAATTGGTAGGAGGTTTCGAGGGGATTTGAGGAAAAATGTCTTCACCCAGAGGATGGTGGGAGTCTGGAACTCTGCCTGAAAGAATTGTAGAGGCAGAAACCTTCATCACATTTAAAGGGTACTTGGATGTGCACCTGTAACCTACAGGGCTATGGACCAAGAGCTGGAAAGTGGGATTAGGCTGGATAGCTCTTTGTTGGTCGGCGCGGACACAATGGTCCGAAATGGCCTCCTTCCGTGCTGTAAATTTCTCTGATTCTAGTGAAGATGGGGTTGGAAGCTCACCTTGAAAGTTGACATTCTGAGGACATCAAATATAATCAAATATAATTGCAAGTTTTTTTTAAAATTCAGTCAGGGTGGTTGAAGGAGGCTGCTGACACAGAGAAGGAATGATTACAGCATCTGTGTTAAAGCTTAGAATTGAAAACAATGGTTGTTTTTTATGCGGATAATCATCTATTCAGCGGTAATGGGTAATTATAAAACGCTAATCATTTTCTTGGAGCCAATTGAACAACGTTTGCTTCACTATCTCTGGGCAGTAGTCTTAAACTTCCTTCCAAATTCTTTCTTTGGTGGGATATATAACCCTCCAGCACTTTCACAGCAACCCACCCTGCTTAAGATAGGCAGCTAGACCGTCTGGCTCCAAAAGACAAAGAAACATCGAAAGCAATAATAGAACCTTTTTTTGTTGTTTAAGCGGTGAATTGTTTATGATGTTTATGGATGTTTATTTATCCAGCTGCAGTCAGGAGGGGAAACGCCATTGCTTCATTCTCCAGGCGCCATTCAAAGAACACTTGCTTACCTGCCAAGAACTCCTTCACAGCAAACAAGCCAAAGGTGGGCAGAGGAAACGTTTCAAGGACACCCTCAGAGCCTCCCTGATAAAGTGCAACATCCTCACTGACACCTGGGAGTCTCTGGCCAAAGACCGCCCAAAGTGGAGGAAGTGCATCTGGGAGGGCGCTGAGCACCTTGAGTCTCATCGCTGAGAGTATGCAGAAATCAAGCGCAAGCAGCGGAAGGAGCGTGCGGCAAACCAGTCCCACCCAACCTTTCCCTCAACCACTGTCTGCCCCACCTGTGACAGAATCTGTGGTTCTTGTATTGGATCGTTCAGCCACCTAAGAACTCATGTTAAGAGTGGAAGCGAGTCTTCCTCGATGCCGAGGGACTGCCTATGATGATGATGGATGATGCTTCCCTGCCTCTGGGCAGAGAGCTCAGAAAATGCTTTCCAAATTCTTCCCTGGGCGGTGTGCACCCCACTGCCGCGGCAGAGCCATCGGACTCACCCATCATGGGAGATTTGCTAGTATTTATAAATCATTTCTCACACTTCAGATGTCACACTGTCTCATTTGCAAATTTATGTCATTTTATTTCCATTTGGGACAGGGGCTGGTCAATTCATAAGTTATTATACCATGGATTGCATGACTTACAATCAGGGTTTTCATACACTACTGTTCCCAGGTCATATAAAAGGGGTCGGCCGGATATAAAAGGGGTCGGAGGGTCTAGTAAGGAGGAGGAACTGAGGGAAATCCTTATTAGTCGGGAAATTGTGTTGGGGAAATTGATGGGATTGAAGGCCGATAAATCCCCAGGGCCTGATGGACTGCATCCCAAGTACTTAAGGAGGTGGCCTTGGAAATAGTGGATGCATTGACAGTCATTTTCCAACATTCCATTGACTCTGGATCAGTTCCTATGGAGTGGAGGGTAGCCAATGTAACCCCACTTTTTAAAAAAGGAGGGAGAGAGATAACAGGGAATTATAGACCAGTCAGCCTGACATCGGTTGTGGGTAAAATGATGGAATCAATTATTAAAGATGTCATAGCAGTGCATTTGAAAAGAGGTGACATGATAGGTCCAAGTCAGCATGGATTTGTGAAAGGGAAATCATGCTTGACAAATCTTCTGGAATTTTTTGAGGATGTTTCCAGTAGAGTGGACAAGGGAGAACCAGTTGATGTGGTATATTTGGACTTTCGGAAGGCGTTCGACAAGGTCCCACACAAGAGATTAATGTGCAAAGTTAAAGCACATGGGATTGGGGGTAGTGTGCTGACATGGATTGAGAGCTGGTTGTCAGACAGGAAGCAAAGAGTAGGAGTAAATGGGGACTTTTCAGAATGGCAGGCAGTGACTAGTGGGGTACCGCAAGGTTCTATGCTGGGGCCCCAGCTGTTTACACTGTACATTAAAGATTTAGATGAGGGGATTAAATGTAGTATCTCCAAATTTGCGGATGACACTAAGTTGGGTGACAGTGTGAGCTGCGAGGAGGATGCTATTAGGCTGCAGAGCGACTTGGATAGGTTAGGTGAGTGGGCAAATACATGGCAGATGAAGTATAATGTGGATAAATGTGAGGTTATCCACTTTGGTGGTAAAAACAGAGAGACAGACTATTATCTGAATGGTGACAGATTAGGAAAAGGGGAGGTGCAAAGAGACCTGGGTGTCATGGTACATCAGTCATTGAAGGTTGGCATGCAGGTGCAGCAGGCGGTTAAGAAAGCAAATGGCATGTTGGCCTTCATAGCGAGGGGATTTGAGTACAGGGGCAGGGAGGTGTTGCTACAGTTGTACAGGGCCTTGGTGAGGCCACACCTGGAGTATTGTGTACAGTTTTGGTCTCCTAACCTGAGGAAGGACATTTTTTTGAGGGAGTGCAGCGAAGGTTCACCAGACTGATTCCCGGGATGGCGGGACTGACCTATCAAGAAAGACTGGATCAACTGGGCTTGTATTCACTGGAGTTCAGAAGAATGAGTGGGGACCTCATAGAAACATTTAAAATTCTGACGGGGTTAGACAGGTTAAATGCAGGAAGAATATTCCCAATGTTGGGGGAGTCCAGAACCAGGGGACACAGTCTAAGGATAAGGGGTAAGCCATTTAGGACCGAGATGAGGAGGAACTTCTTCACCCAGAGAGTGGTGAACCTGTGGAATTCTCTACCACAGAAAGTTGTTGAGGCCAATTCACTAAATATATTCAAAAGGGAGTTAGATGAAGTCCTTACTACGAGGGGGATCAAGGGGTATGGCGAGAAAGCAGGAATGGGGTACTGAAGTTGCATGTTCAGCCATGAACTTATTGAATGGCGGTGCAGGCTAGAAGGGCCGAATGGCCTACTCCTGCACCTATTTTCTATGTTTCTATGTTTCTATAGATTGCAACAGTAACAGTCTGAATTCTTAAGGAGTTTTTTTCTTGGAAAGGGTGGAGATCAGCTTCAGTGGAGTGTTTGCTTGCTTGATTCCAATAGGATCCATCCAGCCTCTGGAAGACCTTATTTGAGATACTGTGTGTGACAATTGGGCGAGGAAGTGGATGTGGTGTATAGCAAGAAATATAGCACCTTTAATGACCTCGAGAAATTCCAAAGCGCTTTGCACAGTTGTAATGTAGGAAACACAGCAGCTAATTTGCACACAGCAAGGTTCCATATACAGCAATGTGATAATGACCAGATAATCTGTTTCACGACCTCAGGACATCCCAAATACTTTACAGCCAATAAAGTACTTTTGAAGAGTACTCACTTTTGTAATAAAGAAAACATGGCAACCAATTTCCGCACAGCAAGCTCCCACAAACAGCAATGTGATAATGACCAGATAATCTGTTTCAATTATGTTGGTTGAGGGATAAATATTGGCCAGGACACCGGGAAGAATTCCCCTGCTCTTCTTCAAAAACAATGCCATGGGATCTTTTAATTCCACCTGAGAGAGCTGACGGGGCCTCAGTTTAACATCTCTTCCGAAAGACAGCACCTCCGATACTGCAGTACTCCCTCAGCACTGCAATGGAGTGTCAGCCTAGATTTATGTGCTCAAGTTCCTGGAGTGGGACTCAAACCCACAAGCTTCTGACTCAGAGCCAAGAGTGCTACCCACTGAGCCATGGTTGACTCAGGAAATGTGGTGCAATGTTATGGGTGAGTAGTAACCACATCGTTTGTAAAAACAACTCCAATAGCTTTGGTAGGAGGTTAGCATCTAATATCAGAATGCATAGATGATTCATTATCATATCCTGGGCCTTTCGTGCACTCCACCAACCATCTCTGTACTTTCCTGCAAAAGCGTCTCTATAATAGAGGCTGAAACAACCCTCAGAGTGACCAAGCTTGTAAAGGTACCACCCAGTTTAGTACTCTCGGTGGGGTATTGTTCCATGGGCACTCATAGTCCCCAGTAACTCGCCGAAATGGTCATCCTTCACATCACTAGATTGTCGTGCCATACAGACCAGCATCTCCTCCAGTTCTGATTCCCAGAATCTGCAGAAGTAGCTGATCTGTACCTGGGCAGTCGCTGGGTTGCTGCCATTGACCTCAGTGCCCACGGATTAAGCAGAGGATAGCCAGCCCGAGTTGCGGTTGCAACACGGTCACTGATCCCTGGTGAAAATAGCACCTGTGTATCGGGTAAGGTGAGAAAGAGAAGGGGCTCTGCTGAAGTGCCATCCTCTGCCAAATATCCCCTCTGGAAAAGAGAATGCTGCAGGGGGATGCGGGGGGGGACCTGATAGTGGGCTTCAAAATGATGAAGAGGTTTGACAGGGTAGACGTAGAGACGATATTTCCATTTGAGGGGGAGTTAAAAACTAGGGGCCATAAATCTAAGATAGTCACTAATAAATGCAATAGGAAATTCAGGGAAACTTCTTTAACCAGAGAGTGGTTAAAATGTGGAATGCACTACCACATTCTCCAACATGACACTAACATCCCCTACATTATAACAGTGACTACACTTCAAGCGTACTTCATTGGCTGTAACGCACTTTAGAATGACCTGAGGTTGTCAAAGGTGCTACAGAAATTCAAGTTTGTCTTTTTTTCTTCTTTCCTTATAGTTGAGGTGATGGGCAGAGTTGCATTTGCTGGGAAGCTAGATAAACACACGAGGGAGAAAGGAATAGAAGGATATGTTGATTGGGTGAGATGAAGTAAGGTGGGAGGAGGCTTGTGTGGAGGATAAACACTGGCATAGACCTATTGGGATGAATGGCCTGTTTCTGTGCTGCAGCTGTAATGTAATGCTTTTCACCACTCATTGTCTGGGTAAAGAATATAGGAACAGAAGTAGGCCATTCAGCACCTCGGCCTCTTCCGCCATTCAATTAGATCGTGGCTGAATTGTATTTCAACTCTATTTACCTTACCTATGATCCAAATCCTTTGATATTACTTCCTTAACAAAAATCTATCGATCTCAGTCTTGAAAATTTCAATTGCATTCAGAGCTTTTTGGGGGAGAGTTCCAGATTTCCACTACAGTTCGTGTGAAAAAATGCTTCCTGATTCCTCTCCTGAAGGAATGTCTCTAATTTTAAGATTATGCCCCCTTGTTCTGGATCCCCCATTGGAGAAAATAGTTTCTCTCTATCTACCCTACTAAATCCCTTTATCATTTTGATCAATCTCAACCACAAAGGAATGTAAGCCAAGTAAGTGTATGTCGTCTTAATTTAACCCTTTAATCCGTGGTGTAATTTTGGTGAATCTGCTCTGTATCCGAGGCCAATATCTGTTCTCTGAGGTTCAGTGCTCAAAACTGAAGGCAGTGCTCCAGACATGGGTCAGACCAAGGCTGGTGCATAATTGACCACTCGGGCGTGGTATCAGAGGGCTGCTGATACCAGTGGTATTTACACCACAGTAAGAGTCGGTGTCCTTGGGAGATGAGGCGAGAAACGCCTGTTTTAGTACAGAGCTACAAACCATCTTTGGGTTTGAGTGGTTCTGCTGGCCTCATGAGCAGCAGGGACAAAGTGTGAGCAGAGACTGGATCAACAAGAGAGGATTACTGCCTCCACCCTGCAACCAGGCATCATTATATTACAAAGACTGTGCTTT
Source organism: Pristiophorus japonicus (assembly GCF_044704955.1). Taxonomy (NCBI): domain Eukaryota; kingdom Metazoa; phylum Chordata; class Chondrichthyes; family Pristiophoridae; genus Pristiophorus; species Pristiophorus japonicus. The sequence continues at coordinate 87,784,720 of NC_091991.1, read as the reverse complement.
ATTTTTTGACATTGAAATAGAAGCTGAGTTTGGCTCTTCCAGTGGCTTGCTGGGTAAACGAACCGACCCTGGTCTCACGTGACCTGCACCCAATTGCACATTCAAACAGTGGTCACCAGATGGGGATCAGGAGGAGCAGGAACCCTGGCTGATTTATTTATTCTACCCCTCCCCCCACCCTTTTAATCCAGGGGTGCTCAGGCCAATTGCATCTACCATTGATGTAGTTGAGGCCAGCACGGATTCCTGCTCTGATCAATACACCGCCCGTGACCCCTGCTGTAAAGTCCACATGAATGAGCATCAGGTTAAAACAGCTTTGTGCTCCAGTCACTTCTAGCCAGTGAGCCACAAGGGAACTATACTTAGCTGCAAGGAAAGGAACAGCTGTGATTCTCTCTCTCTCCCCCTCCCCCAGCCACAGTGGCTAAACAGTCTAGGCCAATTCAATAAGGAACCGCAGGCTTGTTGCACGTAGAACCCGTGCACTGACCAAGGCTCGGTGCATTACGGAGAGGGGCGGGGAGTGGGGGCGGTATGAGTGGTGAACTGTAACCCTGACGCATTCAGCAAAACATTCTGATAAATGAAGTGGAATGTGTCAGCACATTCCTGCATCTATCAGTCCAGGCATGTTGTGCAATATAACAATAATAATGTAACATAACAAAACAGATTATCTGGTCATTATCACAGTGCTGTTTGTGGGATCTTGCTGTGCGCAAATTGGCTGCTGCGTTTCCCACATTACAACAGTTACTACACTCCACAAGTACTTCATTAGCTGTAAAGTGCTTTGAGTGGTCGTGAAAGGCGCTATATAAATGCAAGTCTTTCTTTCTTTAATATTGTTTTTTATCTTCAGCATGGAGAATAGTAATTTAAAAACAAAAAATCCTCTTTGGCAGCTGTCACTTGGACAAGTTTTTAATTCGGTAAATGCAGAGAGGATGTTTCCCCTCATGGGGGAATCTGGAACTAGAGGGCATAGTTTCAGAATAAGGGGCTGCCCATTTAAAACAGAGATGACAAGGAATTTCTTCGCTCAGAGGGTCATGAATCTTTGGAATTCTCTGCCCCAGATTGCTGTGGAGGCTCGGTCATTGAATATATTTAATGTGAAAATTGACAGATTTTTGAATGATAGTAGAGTCAAGGGTTATGGGGAGCGGGCAGGGAAATGGAGATGGGCCATGATCTTATTGAATGGTGGAGCAGGCTCGAGGGGCCGTATGGCCTACTCCTGTTCCTATTTCTTATGTTAACGTAAGAAATAGGAGCAGTAGGCCATTCGGCCCCTCGAGCCTGCTCCGCCATTCAGTAAGATCATGGCTGATCTGATCTGGGGCTCAATTCCACTTCCCCGACCGCTTCCCTTGACTCCCTTTAGTCCTTGAAAAACAAACACAAAATCCTCCTCGGCAGCTGTCGCTGGAGGCGAGGACGGGGTGGGTAAGTTTTTAATACTGTGCCCATGGTGATCAAGGCCGAGGACCAATGGTTTACGGTGCTGAGCTGTGGCTCCCGATCCGGCTGGCGGAGGCAATCCGGTCCGGGTGTTGCGGTCGGCCGCCGAGTGCCGGAGCCGGGCGGCGCGCTGATTGGCTGGCGCGAGCGCTCGGATGCCGGCACAGCGCCCCAGCTGATCGCTGCTCCCACTCCCCGCTCCGCTCCGATCCGCGCCGCGCGTCGGGCCAGTGCCAGAGCCGGCCCCACTCGCTGACAGCCCGCTCCCGCCCGCGCGTGTGTCGTCCGTCCGTCCACCCTGCTCACCCCCTCAGCTCCCGCACCGCACCGCACACACTGGGCCCAAGTGGCCAAGGGGAAGCCGGCTTGTCTGCTGCTTGCTGGCCCCCTCTCTCTCTCCCCCTGCAGCCCCATGGCTGCTCGGCTTTAAAGGCAGCGTCCTTCCTTTCTCTTCCCCCTCCTCCCCGCCTCCTCATAAAGTCCAGGCGCTCGGTGTGTGAGAGAGAGTGAGTGAGGCAGCGCCCGAGGGCGGGAGACAAGCCAGCGATCGCCAGCCACCAAACTCGCTGCCCTTCCCCGCGACTGGAGCGCCGCCTGTTCCAAGGTAAGCGAACGCCGCTTTCTTCATGTGGGAGTGTGTGATGGACGTGCCAGCCTCGCCCGCCACTTCTCGAAGCCCAACGCCGGCCAGTTGTGGTTGCATTCGCGGTTTTGGTTGAAAGCGATTCCTGTTAAAAACAAAGGTGGAGAAGCTTGTTCTTGCTCAGAAGCAGAGAAGGTTCAGGGCAAGAGGTGCTCAAAATCATGAGTAAATGAGGAGAAACTGTTCCCACTGGCGGGAGGGTCTGTAACCAGAGGACACAGATTTAAGATCATCTGAGAACCAGAGAGGAGCTGAGAATTATTTTTACGCAGCGAGTTGTTGTGATCTGGAATGCAATGCACTGCCCTGAAAGGCTGGTGGAAGCAGATTCAATAGTAACTTTCAAAAAAGAATTAGATAAATACTTGAGAAGGAAACATTTGCAGAGCTGTGGGGAAAGAGCAGGGCAGTGGGACTATTTGGATAGCTCTTTCAAAGAGCTGGCACAGGCACGATGGACCGAATAGCCTCCTTTCCCTGCTCTATGATTCTCTGAATCTGCTACTACACTGCAGCAGCTCTTTTTAACATCACTTTTTAAAAAGCGTTTCTGCACAGCAGCAGGGGCATTGTGATAGTGAATCCTGCGGATTGTAGCGCTTGGGAAGTGTTTGCATCCGGATGGCCCACTCACTGAAGCGATGGACAGTGAGGCCGAAGCCGGTGAGCCAAAACCTCCTGAGGCAGATTACCCGTCCGCCCCCCCCCCCCAGGGTTGTGCTGAGTGTTGGTGGCCCTCTCCTGGAGGGGGACAGGTGAAAACGTGTGGAGGTAGGGTGAGGTGTAATAGGGTTGTGGCGGCGGGGGAGCGAGGAGGTAAATGTGTGGCGGTCGGGTGAGGTGTGATAGGATTGCAGGAGGTGGGCGGTATAGAGAGTGTGGAGGTAGAGTGAGGTGTGATTGGGCTGCCACTGCCTGGCATCACCTCTCCATCCTAGCCAGTGGCACCTGTGCTTAGCACAAAGTAAATGTTTTTGAAACAATAACAAATGGAAAAACACCTGCCCTGTATAATACGAGGTGTGCAGGTAGTTTACCAAAGCGGCTGAACCTGATTGATCTACTTGACCAGGAGGCAGAAACGTTCTGCATTGGCCCACAGTGTCCCTAAAGGTGTGTGCTGCCAACCAGCTGAGTGTCAGTGGTCGGGGCACAGAGACTATTCCGGGATCTGGGACCTCCAGCTAATTAGAGACCTGGGCTATTGTCTTTTGCTTTTCTTTTTAATTAGGTGCCTGTCACTTTCTTGCACTGAATCTGCATATTCCTGCAGTCGGAATAATGGCTTAGCTCCTAAGTACTTAAAACTCTTAAAACGTACAAGAAAAACTGCTTTGCACATCATAGCCTTCAGCTCTTCACCGACATTGTCGCAATTAAGTGTTTTATTCAGTCTGTTATAAATAGAGGCTCATTTCTGCCAGATTCATCACATTTTAGCTTTGAAACAAAAAAAATTGATGCACAGAGCTGGGCTTCATTAAATTCCTGTGAGTTTCCTTTGTATCAAAGCCCCGTTGGCAAGTTAGGAAACCATTAAGTAAACAAGGAAAGAACGGCAGGTACAAAGAGAAGGTTATCTTAACTCACATAGGAAATACAATTGCCTTAAAATTCATAGCTATTCTACATCCATTGTGCGAGGTATGATAACTGGCTTCTTAAAGGAGAGCCGAGCAGCAGTACTTTTTGCTCTATTGCAAATGAGGTTTTTTTTCTCTCCTGATTTTCTTACCCACACCTTGCTGCTAGGCTGATTCATTGGCATCATTGAGCATCAGATATCAGCGGGCAGCCCCCCTCCATTGCAACACATTCTCTTGTCAGGCTTTCCCTTGCCCCTTTAAACATCGCTAATGTTGTGCTGTTCAATGTGAATGTGTGAACTTGAGTCAGGTTAAAATCCAGAATGATTTTTTTTAAAGCTAGTTAGGATTGTGTTACAAGGGATGCGACGCAGATCGGGAGGGAGGGAGAGGGCTGGGTTCTGATGGCCATATTAGCAAGAGTGACGGTCCAAATGGTTCACAAGGTTCTGTATGGGTGACTTTCAACTTGGGGCAGGGTATAAAATGGGCAATATTGGGTTGGCTGCCCTGTTAAATACCCCGCCCAATTTTCAGTTCCATCAGGGCGAGGGTTTATCACGAGCGGCTGTTCCGATACCCCCAGTTTCTTACTGGGTGGGTTGGGTTAAAATTCCCCCACCCCTCGCTGACCTACATTGGCTCCCAGTTAAGCAACGCCTTGATTTCAAAATTCTCATTCGTGTTTACAAATCCCTCCATGGCCTCGCCCCTCCCTATCTATGTTAGCTCCTCCAGCCCCACAACCCTCCAAGATGTCTGCGCTCCTCTAATTCTGCCCTCTTGAGCATCCCTGATTATAATCGTTCAACTATCGGTGGCTGTGCCTTCAGCTGCCTGGGCCCAAGCTCGGAAACTCCCTCCCTAAACCTCTCCGCCTCTCTACCCCTCTCTCCTCCTTTAAGATGCTTCTTAAAACCTACCTCTTTGAGCAAGCTTTTGGTCACTTGTCCTGTGTGGCTCGATGTCAAATTTATTTGTTTTGTCTTATAACACTGCTGTGAAGTGCCTTGGGATGTTTTACTACGTTAAAGGTGCTATATAAATACTTGTTGTTGCCTGAGCTCAGCTAGCGCAACACAGTCTGAGGATGGTACCCGAGACCTGCTCTGTACCCTTCAGTATGCCATCAGGCAGTGGGTTTACTGATTCGGCGATTGAGTGAGCTTTAAAACTTTTATTTCACTGAACAGCCGAATGTCTCCTCATCACAATTAATGTGGGGCGTAAAGAAGCCGAGTCTCTTGCCTGATTTGCAATGCTGAAATTTTCAGGCTGTCATTGTACATAACTGGACAGGCGGTGAACTACGCTGATTCAGGGCTTGGCTGAGAGCAAGAGAAGGAGTTTTGTTGGGAATTAATATTGTTTTTACTGAAGACTAACACAACTTTGCATATTATTGAGTGAAGAATCTTTCAGTGTGAGATTTTCAGTCACAAGTTGTATGTAAACAAATTTGGTTTAAATCAACAGTCTCCATCGATCACGTAGGCTACAGGATACAATACGTACCCTTGATATATTCGTCTTCTCCCTTTGATTTTCTATGTGCTTTCTCGTTTCTACTTCTGGATGTAGTTCTATTTCTCTGTTCGAGATTTCTAAATATTTTATCTTGTAGCCATGGCGACGCTGCCTTTCGGATGAGACATTAAACCGAGGCTCCGTCTGCCCCCTCGGGTGGATGTAAACGATTCCATGGCACTATTTTGAAGAAGAGCAGAGAGGAGTTATCCCCAGTGTCCTGGTTAATATTTCTCCCTCAACCAACATCACCAAAACATTATCTGGTCATTATCACATTGTTGTCTGTGGGAGCTTGCTGTGCATGAATTAACAGCCAGATTTCCTACATTACAACAGTGACTACGCTTCAAATGTACTTCATTGGCTGTAAAGCGCTTTGGGACATCCTGAGGTCAGGAAAGACACTTTATAAATAAATGCAAGTCTTTCTTTACTGAAGGAAAGCAAGAGGAATTCTTGGGATTGCCAACACCATCTGCACACTCTTGAAGCCGCTATCTTGAGGTGGGAGGGGGATTTGAAGGCAGTGCCACATGTGAGTCTCTCGCCTCAGTCCTGGAAAGTTAGAAGGCCATAGTTACTTTCTGCAACCTACTTTTGCACCAATTAATGACAAACATTTTTCGGTCACTGACTTGTGCTGCCGATTCCTACTCTACTCCAACCTTTACCTCTCAAATCAAACCAGCAGCTGCAAAATAGTATATAACCAACCGGGCTCTAGATTTATTTGCGACAGTCAAACCTCACTGGAAGGATAACTCACCATGGGGAAGAATATTTCTGCTGGAATTCATACTTGGAGTTAGAGCTGGAACTGAGGCGATCTGTTGTCTGCCTGACTGCTTGTATTGAAAACATATATCTCCCTATGACCAGGTGAGAAGATGCACTTATGAGTAAAAATATTAGCCACATAGAATGGATAAAGTCACATTTGATGTATGGCATCTGTGTGAAACTATAGGATATAATCTGTCAGTACTGATCTCTATGCGTAAACAGCAAGGTTTGATTTTTTTTCCCCCGTATGCTCGCTGACCTACACTGGCTCCTGGTTAAGCAATGCCTCGCATTCAAAATTCTCATCCTTATTTTCAAATCCCTCCATGGCCTCGCCCATCCCTATCTCTTTAATCTCCTCCAGCCCCACAACCCCCCCGAGATGTTTGTGCTCCTCTAATTCTGCCCTCCTGAGCATCCCTGATCCAAACGCCATGCCACTTGTTGTCTGGGCCCAAGCTCTGAAACTCTCTGCCTAAACCTCTCCGCCTCTCTTTCCCCTTTCACGGCGCTCTTTAAAACATACCTCTTTGAGCAAGGTTTTGGTCACCTGCCCTAATTTCTACTTATGCGGCTTGGTGTCAAATTTTTTAGTGCATAATACTCCTGTGAAGTACCTTGGGACGTTTCACTGTTAAAGGTGCTATATAAATGCATGTCATTGTATAGTTGGGGAAGTTCAATATTCTGTTTCTATTTTTAACAGTACATTGAGAGCTCCCCCTATGGCTCAGTGACTTCATCCAATGAATAGCTGAGCCACCTAAATTAGGAAGGCCCCGGGTTCGAGCTGTCTACCCCGAGTTAGCCAGTTGCAGTTGGGACACGGCAATTGGCATCGCTACCTCTGGTCTAAGGTGGTGAAATTGCCCATGGTTCCCACCCCTGAGCACCTGCCCAGTGATCCCTGCTGCAAAGGTGGACTTTGGATTAAGTTTGGCATGAATACCCGGGTGACAAACTGGAAGAGTGATTGGCTCACGTGGAATTGTATTCTAGAAAGAAAAAAGAAAGACTTGGATTTATATAGCGCCTTTCACGACCAACAGACGTCTCAAAGTGCTTTACATCTGTTGTAATGTAGGAAAGGCGGCAACCAATTTGTGCACAGCAAGCTCCCACAAACAGCAATGTGATAATGACCAGATAATCTTTTTTTTTGTTATGTTGATTGAGGGATAATTATTGGTCAGGACACCGGGGATAACTCCCCTGCTCTTTGAAATAGTGTTCTGGGATCTTTTACGTCCACCCGAGAGGACATACTCGGTTTAACATCTCATCCGAAAGACAGCACCTCCAACAGTTCAGCACTTCCTCAGCACTGCACTGGCGTGTCAGCCTAGATTTTTGTGGAGTGGGACTTGAACCCACAACCTTCTGACTCAGAGGTGAGTGCTGCCCACTGAGCCACAGCTGGCACAACAAGTAACTAACAGCCAGAAATATTTTTTAAATAACCAACTTATGAAACGATGTGTGCAGAGATATTTCAGTGTCTACACTTTGCTCACTCATATTGGGCATGTGCAGACTTCCTTTGATAAACATGGCAGCACCTAGGTTTGCTTAACTAAATGCAAGAAAGTCACCATTCTTCAAAGGGTGACGGTTCATGCTGAAGTGAAGCAGCTCATGACTGCTCAGTGTCATAGAAACATAGAAAATAGGTGCAGGAGTAGGCCATTCGGCCCTTCTAGCCTGCACCGCCATTCAATGAGTTCATGGCTGAACATTCAACTTCAGTACCCCATTCCTGCTTTCTCGCCATACCCCTTGATCCCCCTAGTAGTAAGGACCTCATCTAACTCCTTTTTGAATATATTTAGTGAATTGGCCTCAACAACTTTCTGTGGTAGAGAATTCCACAGGTTCACCACCCTCTGGGTGAAGAAGTTCCTCCGCATCTCGGTCCTAAATGGCTTACCCCTTATCCTTAGACTGTGACCTCTGGTTCTGGACTTACCCAACATTGGGAACATTCTTCCTGCATCTAACCTGTCTAACCCCGTCAGAATTTTAAATGTTTCTATGAGGTCCCCTCTCATTCTTCTGAACTCCAGTGAATACAAGCCCAGTTGATCCAGTCTTTCTTGATAGGTCAGTCCCGCCATCCCGGGAATCAGTCTGGTGAACCTTCGCTGCACTCCCTCAATAGCAAGAATGTCCTTCCTCAGGTTAGGAGACCAAAACTGTACACAATACTCCAGGTGTGGCCTCACCAATGCCCTGTACAACTGTAGCAACACCTCCCTGCCCCTGTACTCAAATCCCCTTGCTATGAAGGCCAACATGCCATTTGCTTTCTTAACAGCCTGCTGCACCTGCGTGCCAACCTTCAATGACTGATGTACCACGACACCCAGGTCTCTTTGCACCTCCCCTTTTCCTAATCTGTCACCATTCAGATAATAGTCTGTCTCTCTGTTTTTATCACCAAAGTGGATAACCTCACATTTATCCACATTATACTTCATCTGCCATGCATTTGCCCACTCACCTAACCTATCCAAGTCGCTCTGCAGCCTCACAGCATCCTCCTCGCAGCTCACACTGCCACCCAACTTAGTGTCATCCGCAAATTTGGAGATACTACATTTAATCCCCTCATCTAAATCATTAATGTACAGTGTAAACAGCTGGGGCCCCAGCACAGAACCTTGCGGTACCCCACTAGTCACTGCCTGCCATTCTGAAAAGTACCCATTTACTCCTACTCTTTGCTTCCTGTCTGACAACCAGTTCTCAATCCATGTCAGCACACTACCCCCAATCCCATGTGCTCTAACTTTGCACATCAATCTCTTGTGTGGGACCTTGTCGCACTCCTTCTGAAAGTCCAAATATACCACAGCAACACATCCAAATATACCACATCACTTAATACAAATGTAATCTCTTTCCAGTTTATTTTCGAGTTTATTATTCAGTTTCATATTATTGCATTGACTACTGAATAAGACATTTTGTTTTATGTAGCAACTGATTTGGCCGGCGAGCTCCTGTTCACCCAGCTGGATTAGTGGGAGCTGCACGCAGTTGATGCAACATGCTACAAGCCCTCTAATCCCCCTCCCCTGCCAGGTTTCCCCGATGGCTCATCTGCTTAAGGCAGTGAGCCGCTGGGATACGCAGACCAAGATAGCTCCTGGTTAAATTCCTAATCTGTACAAGAATGGTAGTGAGGTCACTAAAATTGACCTGGATTCGCCTCCCTATCTCCATAATCTTTTCTAGACCCGCGATGTCTGCGCTCCTCTAATTCTGCCCTCTTGCGCATCCCTGATTATAATCGCTCAACCATTGGTGGCCGTGTGCCTTCAGCTACGGGGGAAGCCATTAGGACCGAGATGAGGAGAAACATCTTCATTCAGAGAGTTGTGAACCTGTGGAATTCTCTACCACAGAAAGTTGTTGAGGCCAGTTTGTTAGATATATTCAAAAGGGAGTTAAATGTGGCCCTTACGACTAAAGGGATCAAGGGGTATTGAGAGAATAAAGGAATGGGGTACTGAAGTTGCATGATCAGCCATGATCATATTGAATGGTGGTGTAGGCTCAAAGGGCCGAATGGCCTACTCCTGCACCTATTTTCTATGTTACCTAGGCCCCAAGCTCTGGAACTCTCTGCCTAAACGTTTCCTCCTCTCTACCTCTCTTTCCTCTTACAAAACGCTCCTTTAAAACATATGTTTTTTACCAAGCTTTTGGTCACCTGCGATAATTTCTACTTACGTGGCTTGGTGTCAAATTTTTTATCTCAATACTCCTGTGAAGCGCCTTGGGACGTTTTAGTACATTAAAGGTGCTATATGAATACAGGTGGTTGTTGTTGGATTCGGGAGGATGAAAAGTGGTGCTTGATCACGCATGAAGTAGGCCCAAGACAAAGTATCAAAGGGTAGCCAGGACCTACAGAACAGCAGTGCAGCAAGGGAGAGGGGAGGAAGGGAAGGGAAGGGTTGCCTTGCATGCTTATAACCCTTGCCCTGAAGCCATTGCCTCGGCTGTGATCCTTACTGTGCTGTGGCAAATGTAAGACCGACAGTTGATTTTTAGTTTTGACCCCTGCCCTACTGAATAAGGCCAAGTGGCAGCAACAACATTAGGGGTGCTCAAATTGAGGCTGGATGGGAAAATCTGATTATTTGAGTGTTATTTTTAGCCCATTTGCTGCTGAAACCCTCATTCACGGTTTTCTCACCTCCAGACCTGACTATTCCAATGCCCTCCTGTCCAGCCTCCCATCTTCCACCCTCCATAAAAACAATACTGCCCGTGTCCTAACTCACACCAAATCCTGCTCACCCCTGTGCTCACTGACCAACACCGGCTCCAGTTCCGGCAACATCTTGATGCTAAAATTCTCATCCCTTGTTTTCAAATCCCTCCGTGGCCTCACCCCTCCCTATCTATGTAATCTACTTCAACCCTTCGAGATCTCTGCACATCTCCAATTCTGGTCTCCAGCTCATCCCCAATTTTAAATTGCTCCACAATTAGTGGCGGTGCCTTCTGTTGCCTTGACCCTAAGTTCTGGAATTCCTTGCCTAAAGCTTTTCACCTCTCTACCTCACTACCTCACTCTCCTCCTCTTTTAAGATGCTCCATAAAACCTACCTCTTTGACCAAACTTTTGCCCCAATATCTCCTTATGTGGCTTGGTGTCCAATTTTGTTAACGCTCCTGTGAAGCGCCTTGGAACGTTTTACTACTTTAAAGGTGCTATATAAATATAGGTTGTTGTTGATCTTTGAGGGACCAAATTACTTATTCTTGTCCTGTTTCAAATACTGTGGTTCTCCTCCCTTGGGCTGAATACCCAGGCGTCTATATCATCAGCACAACAATCACTGTCACCAAAATAATACTTTACATTGCACCATATCATGTTGTTGAAGTGCCTCGAAATACATGATTATTTTTGAAATGAGATGACCGTTGTGTAGCCGAATGGGGCAACCAGTTGTTCACTGCAAACAGGAATGAGATGAATCATAGAATCACGCCGCACAGAAGGAGGCCATTCGGCCCATTGTGCTTGTGCCAGCTCTTTGAAAAAGCTGTTCAATTAGTCCCACTGCTCAGCTCTTTCCCCATAGCCCTGCAAATTTTACCTCCAAGTATTTATCCAGTTCCCTTTTGAAAGTTACGATTGAATCTGCTTCCACCACCCTTTCAGGCAGCGTGTTCCAGATCATCATAACTTGCTTCATAAAAATAAATTCTCATCTCCCCTCTGGTTCTTTTGCCGATTATCTTAAATCTGTGTCCTCTAGTTACCGATCCTCCTGCCAGTGGGAACAGTTTCTCCCTAACTACTCCATCAAAACCGTTCATAATTTTGAACACCGCTATTAAATCTCCCCTTAACCTTCTCTGCTCTAAGGAGAACAATCCCAGCTTCTCCAGTCTCTCCACCTAACTGAAGTCCCTCATCCCTGGTACCATTCTCGGTAAATCTCCTCTGCACCATCCCAAGGCCTGACTGAATGATTAGTTCATGTGTTTGGCTCTGGGTTGAGGGAAGAATGTTGGCCAGGACAGCGTGTGAACTGCCTGCTCTTCAAATAGCGCCATAGAATCTTTAGCTTCTGCCTGAAACACCGGGCGGGCGGGGCCTCGGCTTAACATCTTAACCGAAGGACAACACCCAGTGTAGCACTTGAACCCACAACCTTCTGGTTGAAGGTCACCCACTGAGCCAAGCTGATATTAGCAACAAGGACAAAGAGGTGATTTGATACTGTATGTGTAGGAGAGACTGATGGCAGGCTGCAAAACAAAAAATACTTGTATATCTACTGATAGGGGTCAGCAAAATTATGAAGGGGCTTGATAGGGTGGATGTGGAGGAACTGTCTGCTTGTGAGTGATTCCAGAACAAGGGAGCACAAATATAAGATAGCCTCCAGCAGATCAAAGGAAGAATTTCTTTACACAGAGCGGTGAGAACGTGGAACTCGTTGCCACGTGGAGTGTTTTAAACTGATCGCATTGATGTATTTAAGGGGAGACCTGATGCATACTTGAGGGAGATGGGAATTGAGGGATATGAGAACAGGATAGGAACGGGTCATTTGAGTGGGAGGAGGCTCGTGTGGAGTATAAACACCGGCATAGACCAGTTGAGCGGAGTGGCCTGTTTCTGTGCTGTAAGTTCAATGTAATGGGCTGAAAGGCTGGGTTGCCAATAAAAGGATAACTCTGAGGAAAGAATCAATTAAATGTTGAAATTCCACAAAAAAAGCCAGATACAAAAATCAGAGGAATGAAATTCCTCTCCCTGTTTCGAACTCACTGCTCAGCACATTTGTAAGACATTGCTGTGTAGGTAATGTCATTAATCCACTTCAATAAATCTAATCACTTTGTTGAAATATCGCACACAGCCATTTGGACATGAAGAGGTTAATGGCTAACTAGTGCACAGAAAGAGGAATTTCAATCCTTTGAAGAAAAGGATGAAAGCACACAGATAATGCCAGCTCATCATCATCATAGGCAGTCCCTCTGAGTCGAGGATGACTTGCTTCCACATTAGAAATTAGTTCTCAGGTGACTGAAGAGTCAGACGGTGGTTGGAGGGACGGGTGGGTGGGGAGCCTGGGTTGCCGCACGCTCCTTCCGCTGTCGACGCTTGGCTTCAGCTTGCTCTCGGCGAAGAGACTCAAGGTGTTCAGCGCCTTCCCGGATGCGTTTCCTCCACTTTGGGCGGTCTTGGGCCAGGGATTCCCAGGTGTCGGTGGAGATGTTACATTTTTTCAGGGAGGCTTTGAGGGTGTCCTTGAAGTGTTTCCTCTGCCCACCTGGGGCTCGCTTGCTGTGTCGGAACTCTGAGTAGAGCACTTGTTTTGGGAGTCTCGTGTCGGGCATGCGGACGATGTGGACTGTCCAGTGGAGCTGATCGAGCGTGGTCAGTGCTTCAATGCTGGGGGTATTGGCCTGAGCGAGGACACTGACGTTGGTGCGCTTATCCTGCCAATGGATTTGTAGGATCTTGCGGAGGCAGCGTTGATGGTACTTCTCCAATGTTTTGAGGTGCCTGCTGTACATAGTCCATGTCTCTGTGCCATATAGGAGGGCAGGTATCACCACTGCTCTGTAGACCATGAGCTTGGTGCCGGGTTTGAGGCCTTGGTCTTCAAACACGCTCTTCCTCAGGCGACCGAAGGTTGCGCTGATGCACTGAAGGCGGTGTTGGACCTAGTCGTCTATGTCTGCCCTTGTCCTTGTTTGACAGTAGGCTCCCGAGGTATGGGAAATGGTCTACATTGTCCAAGGCCTCTTCGTAGATTTTGATAACCCAGGGGGGCGGGCGGCAATGCTGTGTGGTGGGGGCAGGTTGGTGGAAGACTTTTATCTTACGGATGTTTCGCGTAAGGCCCACGCTCTCGTACACCTCGGTGACGATGGCTTGGAGTTCGGCCTCCGAGTGTGCGCACACACATTCAGGGCAGCAGATCACCACACTCAGCCATTCGAGGGAGAGAAGTATTGGCGGCAAAAGAATCGCCATGGATGGGAATGGAAAGATGCATGTGTGCCCTTTCCATTCTCAGTGCATGCAGCCTCCAGCAGGTGTCAGTCTGTAGTAGTCAGGCAGTTGGATCCTGGCCACTCGCACTCCTGCCTATCCCAGGGCACTCGGCTCCGCTGTAGAACACCTCCTTTGGGGTGGCCATCTCTCCGGGATTGCCCTGAGTCTCCAGGAATGAACCGTTCAGTCTCCAGGGCACAGCTGTGAGCAACTCACGAGAAAATCATCGGCATGTTAACAAAACAAATTTTTTTTTTTCCATTTTCTGTAAACACTTTTGTTGATCAGATATTTATAGATTGTTTTTAGAAGGCTGATTGACAGTCAAAATTCATCCTATCGGGTGACACAGAATCTGTTTGCTTTCCGATTGGTGTGGGAAAACGATGCTGTGAGGGGGGAACGTGTCGGGTGACCAATGGTGGGCGGAGGGCGGCTGGAGGAAGGAGGTCATGTGATACAACTTGCATTTATATAGTGCCTTTAATGTAGTGAAACATCCGCAGGCACTTCACAGAAGTGTTGTACGATAAAAATTTGACACCGAGCCGCATAAGTAGAAATTAGCGCAGGTGACGAGGTATGTTTTAAGGAGTGTCTTGAAGGAGGAAAGAGAGGTGGAGAGGTTTAGGCAGGGAGCTCCAGAGCTTGGATTCTAGGCAACAGAAGGTACGGCCACCAATGGTTGAGCGATTATAATCAGGGATGCTCAGGAGGGCAGAATTAGAGCAGTGCAGCTATCTCGGTGGCGGGGGGGAGATTTGAAAATAAGGATGAGAATTTTGAAATCGAGGCGTTGCTTAACCGGAAGCCAATGTAGGTCAGCGAGCACAGGGGTGATGGGTGAGTGGGACTTGTTGCGAGTTAGGACAAGGGCTGCCGAGTTTTGGACCACCTCTAGTTTACGTAGGGTAGAATGTGGGAGGTCAGCCAGGGGTGTGGTAGTCAAGTCAACCTCCAGGAATACGTCCAACCAGAGTTGAGAAACTCACCACAGCTGCGTGTCAGGGAATTGAATCTGGGAGCTGTGCTCTCACTAGGCCACCAGGTAGTACTCCCATATTCGCTCTCTTTAATACATCACTTGTATTTACGCAGTTAACAGCGAGAGGAAAGCAGTACGTGTAGAAATTAATAACAGCAAGCACAAAACTTCCGCTCCTGGTGGGCTTGTTTATATGTTGACCTATTTTTATTTCCTTCGCAAATTGAAACACACTGACGTATTAGAGAGACGGCGCATGGAATTCTTTAATTTGAAACAGTAGACTTTGTACAGTTAAGTTTGAGGGTGGCATATTATGAATCATTTGATAGAACAGCACTCTTTAACAAAGTGGGTAGATTTTAATCAATACATTTTTTCTAAAGATTTAATGCAGTCAGTTCTGTGTCTGTGAAGCTGCATGTAAAAAGTAGACACGTGTATGTACTGGTAGTGGTGGAATGAAGAGGTAACTCAAAAAATAGATTAAGCGCCCAATCGCTGACTTCCTACTCCTCAAACAGGAATTAGAAACACTGGGGAATATCAAGACATGTTTATTAAAGGTCATGAATGATGAACAATTACTACGGTATTCTCCCAACTATGAAGCACATCGAACTGTGTGTTCTGCACAAGTTCAAGTCTAATATTAATAATGGCAATAGTCAAGAGTTGTGTAAATGGACATCTGTGGGGTTTTGAACTCCCTTCCTCATTGTGGCTTCTTTGTGTTCTCCAAGTGTGTTGAATCTGGCCATGGCTGCCCATGGAGTCTTTACCCCCCGAAACCTCCACAGTACAATTGGGAACATCTCATAAGAGATTCTCCTACTGTCCCATGGACTGCAAGTGAGGTCTCCATTGCAGAGGTCACTGGTGTTGTCCTATAATCAGAAGACAACTGCAGTGCAGACAACTGGGGTTAGACAGGTTAGATGCAGGAAGAATGTTCCCAATGTTGGGGAAGTCCAGAACCAGGGGTCACAGTCTAAGGATAAGGGGTAAGCCATTTAGGACCGAGATGAGGAGAAACTTCTTCACCCAGAGAGTGGTGAACCTGTGGAATTCTCTACCACAGAAAGTTGTTGAGGCCAATTCACTAAATATATTCAAAAAGGAGTTAGATGTAGTTCTTACTACTAGGGGGATCAAGGGATATGGCGAGAAAGCAGGAATGGGGTACTGAAGTTGCATGTTCAGCCATGAACTCATTGAATGGCGGTGCAGGCTCGAAGGGCCAAATGGCCTACTCCTGCATCTATTTTCTATGTTTCTATGTTTCACAGGGTAGAGGACAGGGGGAAACTGGGTGCTTGACTTTCCCATCCACCTAGACTGCTTTACAATGTCATGTGTAATGAGACAAGGGACTTTGCAATACGGTGTTGCTGTTATAATACCAATGTCTGTATCATGTCCCATTCACCCATGACCCCCTCTCTCAGTGACTTCTGTTGGCTCCTAGTCCCTCAGCTTCTCCAATTTAAAACTCTCATCCTTGTATTTAAGTGCTTCCATGGCCATGGATCTCCCTAGGTCTGTAATCTACATTATTTATGTTTAGAGACACTTATCCACGCGGGAACTGTATTATGACACATACCATTCTGCATTTGTGTCATCATCATCATAGGCGGCCCCTCGAAACGGGGATGACTTGCTTCAACACCAAAAAAAGGACGCGTTTACAGGTGTTTCAATGAAGGACCCGAACTACATCCTGAAGGGTGGAAGATGCCTGTGCGTGAATTTTTTTAACGTGGGGCGGCCGTTGCACGCCAGCTACCACACGGGCTTGACAGAGCTAGGTCTTGGTACAGTGGCAAGGGTTAATCAAGACGACTGGAGACCAGCTCTGCTGCACGGACCTAGTGCACACACGTATCGCAGTTTGGGCTGGGCCCCTGGCCGCGATCTCGTGCCTCCCCTGGGCCCCGATCACGTCCCTCTACAGTCTCTCACCGCTCCTTCGCCGCTCTCACTGCTCCTGCTGGATCTGCCCACGCTTCAATTACCGACCTGGATCTTGATGACATCACTCTTCACAACCGTTGCCCTCCTGCACCAGCTTGCGCTGTACCTTGCAGTGGTATGCCGCCACGCTGTTCCTGGGCCTCCGCACGACGCTCCTTTTATGGTCCCATCCTGCCGCTGATGTTTCCTCGCAGGCCGGGGCCTCCGCTGTATTTGTATAGCAATCGTGTGAATGAATCTGTTTGTGTAATATAACAATCGCAACTTGCATTTAACATAGTAAAATGTCCCATGGGCTTTAACAGAAGTGATTATCAAATAAAATGTAACACTAAGCCACATGAGGAGATATTAGGACATTTGACCAAAAAAGAGGTAGGTTTTAAGGAGCGTATTAAAGGAGGAAAGCAAGGTCGAGAAGCGGAGCAGTTTAGGAAGGCAATTCCACAGCTTGGGGCCCAGGCAGCTGAAGGAACTGCCACCAATTGTGGAGCGGTTAAAATCGGAGATGCACAAGAGGCCAGAATTGGAGGAGTGCAGAGATCTTGTGTGGTTGTCGGGTTGGAGGAAGTTAGAGAGCTAGGGAGAGGCGAGGCCATGGAGGGATTTGAAAACAAGGATGAGAATTTTAAAATCAAGGGTGATGGGCGAACTTGGTGCAAGTTGCGATACAATATGGGCAGTAGAGTTTTATATGAGCTCAAGTTTATGGAGGGTGAAATGTGGGTGCAAAACATAGGGTGGCAGAAATTCAGGGTCTGTTACTATCTATTTGCAGCAGCCATTCGGCAGAATCGCGTGGCTTCCGCTTTGGGGTCAACTAGCCAACTCGACCCAAATTCAGGGTGGGGTTTTTTTCGGCCTGGGCCCGATACCACCCGATTCTGATGACCGCCGCAAGCGCGTCATTCGAATGCGCACCGCCGCTTTCCCTCACATTATAATGAACCAACCGAAATTCCGATCGAAAATTCTAACCCCCGTCTCGCGATGCCCCGACAGCTTTCTGTGTCGGTGCATCTTATCCCCAGTGTGTGCCGCCCTTCAAGGGGAGGCTCCACTGTCGTGGCCGCCATATTTTTATTTTTGCTGGCCGACTTCCCAATCGGCCGGCAAAACAGTGCCCCCCTGCCCCGGGTTCGGCCGGGCCACCAGTGGGCAGCCTGGCACCCTTCTTGGGTGCCAGGCCGCTGGCCTGACCGAAACCCAGTGTCCGAAGATCTAAAAACATAGAAAATAGGCGCAGGAGTAGGCCATTCGGCCCTTCGAGCCTGCACCACCATTCAATAAGATCATGGCTGATCATTCACCTCAGTACCCCTTTCCTGCTTTCTCTCCATACCCCTTGATCCCTTTAGCCGTAAGGGCCATATCTAACTCCCCCTTGAATATATCTAACAAACTGGCATCAACAACTCTCTGCGGAAAGAATTCCACAGGTTAACAATTCTCTGAGTGAAGAAGTTTCTCCTCATCTCAGTCCTAAATGGCTTACCCCTTATCCTTAGACTGTGACCCCTGGTTCTGGACTCCCCCAACATCGGGAACATTCTTCCTGCATCTAACCTGTCCAGTCCTTTCAGAATTTTATGTTTCTGAGATCCCCTCTCATTCTTCTAAACTCCAGTGAATACAGGCCCAGTCGATCCAGTCTCTCCTCATATGTCAGTCCAGCCATCCCTGGAATCAGTCTGGTGAACCTTTACTGCACTCCCTCAATAGCAAGAACGTCCTTCCTCAGATTAGGAGACCAAAACTGAACACAATATTCCAGGTGAGGCCTCACCAAGGCCCTGTACAACTGCAGCAAGACCTCCCTGCTCCTATACTCAAATCCCCTAACTATAAAGGCCAACATGCCATTTGCCGCCTTCACCGCCTGCTGTACCTGCATGCCAACCTTCAATGACTGATGTACCATGACACCCAGGTCTCGTTGCATCTCCCCTTTTCCTAATCTGTCACCATTCAGATAATATTCTGCCTTCGTGTTTTTGCCCCCAAAATGGATAACCTCACATTTATCCACATTATACTGCATCTGCCATGTATTTGCCCACTCACCTAACCTGTCCAAGTCACCCTGCAGCCTCTTAGCATCCTCCTCACAGCTCACACTGCCAGAATCTCTCCCCTTTAACGGAGGGGAGAGAGCATGGTGATGCACACGCGCTGTGACATCAACAACGTTCCACCGCTGATTGACAGTGGCCGAGTCCCTCCGACCCATATTCAGCCTCTCAGTCTATGTCCCGCCCCCACTATGACAGATTTCCTGTGAGACTTTGAAAACATTTCAAAGTCCTGAAAATTACTCTTCTGACCGCATCATGGATCGTGTGGTAAGTACAGAAAAAAAATCATGGGTGCGCCAGCTTTCTTGCGCTACTGAATTTCAGCCCCAGGATATCTCATTCATGTGGTATTGGCACTTGTCCTTTGTGGTGTACCATTCTGTGCCCAACCAGTTCCTGCCAGACTCTCTACAGAACAAATCCACCATTCTTTTCCCAAATAGCATGCTTGTATGTGTCAAAAACTTTCAAATTAAATGTTAATGATGTGAATAGAAGCAGGGTGACTTGGCTTATAACATTCCCTTTCTGTCGTATATTGTTTCCCCCATAATGCCCATGCATCAAGTTGGGTGCAAAATTTTTCTCTTTTTGCTTCTGGTAAATATCCTTTGTGAATCTAAGCCGAGTGTACTCTTGGCTTAGCGATTGCACTCTCCCCTCCGTGAGTTAGAAGGTGGAACTCTAGCATGTACTCGAGGCTAACCTGTTGGTGCTGTTAATATGGATTCTTTTTCCCTCAATCTGTTTCAGCGAATACACTGACTTGAACACCAAAGCAGCTTATAACAAAGCAGTCTTTATTAATTGTTTCACTGGCCGGGACTTATCAGAACAAAAGAACGCTCTCCCTCAGAGTGCGCCCACTTCCCTCGGACAAGCCCCGTTACAATGTAGGGGCGCAATGGTTATACACTTTCAGTACGTAATACAATTGAGGGACATTCAGTTCACCCTATCCTTTGTGATCCCTCCGTCCCTTTGTCCACTCATGAGCCGATACCTGACCTTCCTTGCCCAATTAGATACGGGCAAGTGGTTATAGCAACTGTTTTGCACAAAGAGCTTTTTCACCCATTGCTTGTAAATGTTACAATTTTACTGGTGTGACTAGTAACTAAGACCTTGAGCAAGTCTGTTATTTGTGCTGATGTTGTAACATTTACAGTCTGACATTCTTTTAGTTATCCTTCCATGATTCCTTTGTTCACTTCACTGTCTCTATTGCTATACATACATTTTCGCACATTCTCATTCCCCCCTTTTATCATTCCATGATAACCCTGGTGACTATTCCAGGAGTATCGCATTCAGCCGTTCGCACTCTCTTTCCTGATCCTCCTTGTCGAGTAGGTCTTTAGTTTGCTGGATCATAACCCGGGAGCCCATGGCCACAAGAGGGTTTGCTAACCTTGCCATCATGACTTTACAACAAAGGTTAAAGCAACCAATAATCAAGCAACAGGTAATTATTACTACGATGAGAATAATTGCTCCATGCATTCGATACGATCCCCCAGGATCCACCTAATAGCCAATCAAACCAGCTAGATCCTCCTGCTGGCGTGGATAACTTCTTTACCTCCCTTCTTATGTGATCAGCGAGATTGGTTATGTTTTCTGAACTATCGGGAATGTAAGTGCAACATTCAGATCCCATCAGGGCACACGTTCCCCCTTTCTCAGCTAACAGATAATCGAGGGCCATTCGGTTTTGTAATGCCACGGTCCGTATTGCTACCATTTCGGCCGTGATGTCCTCCAGAGCTTCAGCAGTATAGTTAGCTATCTGTTCCAATACCCTCTCTAGGTTCTGTACTTCATGGTGCGTCCTATCCCGAATGGGAACATCATGACCCCAAAGAACCTCTCGACGGGGGTGAGGGGTCGGCTGGAGGCATGTGCTTCCGCCAGGGTACGTGTTTGCCGCACAAATGGCACCACATATCCCAAATAGCAGGACCCTGTCCATTGCCTAGGTAACCAGGGGTATGCCCTATGCCCGCACACAAAATACGTGCCGTTATACGCTGCCTTTATATATATTGTGTTGGGGTTCCAAGACTGGGCCCACAGACCTCCACCTGTTTTATTCGGAAGGTGAGAGAGGATAGTGACTCGTGCACCTGTTGTGATGTTGAGGTTGTGTGGGCAATCGCTGTACCCTATGATATGTCCCTTTTTGCTGGTGTCATTTCGGGTTAAACATATGGTCCCGGTTGGCCTCCCGATCCCCGAGGTATTGGTCAGGACTAAGAATGGGGATTCCTTTTTATGGTCATAGGGTGGTTGGTACCATCCCTGGAATGTTTGACTAATGGAGTAGCCAGCACTCTCCCACTCGGTGACGTCCCCGTGGTTGTCCACGCGGTAACGGTATAATGCTCCTCCTGCCCTCCATGATCCCTCTCTTAACCCGCCTTTCATCTTTCGTATTTGTATTGGCCCCCCTCCTCTCATGCTAGTCTTGCTCAGAAGCCACTTGACAGTCTCAGTTAGGGTCAGTGGAACGGGGCGCAAGAGAATTCCCCCTTTGGAATGTATAGGGATATGTGAGCACACCCAGCAACTAGAAAAGTTCCCATTTCGCGCATAAACATAAGCCATATACAAAAAGGTGTTTACATGGAGCTCTCGCTTCAGTCTCGCTTCCCATGCGCCGCACTTGACGTACACCAACGCTACTATACAGACTGTGGCACACAGACACAGTTTCATCTTATCGCTCTAGGTTAACAATTACTCGAGAACAAAATGTTTCTTGTAGCGTCTCTATGGACAAGGATAAATAGTCCGAATATTTTGCTGATTCAAAGAGTTCGGTTTTCTCGCCTCTCTTCTCAGGTCACCGTCGGTGTAGCTGGTTGTCTATCACTACGGGCAGGGGTTCAATCTGTTCTCCTCGGGACCCACTCGGTTAGTCGGGACGCTCCTAGGAATGACCTTATTCAGCGATGGAGAAGAGGAAGTCTGGAACAGAAACAGGGGTTAGGACAACCAGTAAAATAGGTTTGTTATGGGGTGACAAGTTTACAGTGGTGCAGGTGAACCCAGGCGCTTCTCCCCTCAACCTTAGCTGCAGTGGGGGTGGTAAGCAACACCTGAAAAGGCCCCTCCCATCGTGGCTCTAATCCCTTTCGAATCCATTTCTTAATCAGGACATACTTCCCTGGTGCCACGAGGGACAATTCGGGCGAAACTGGGAGGTCGAGGTGAGCATCTAGAACCTGGTTGTGGGCTATTCGCAGAGCCTGAGTCAGGGAAAGAACATAGGTGGTCATTTCCTCAGTCATGTGGTGGAATTGGACAGTAGAGGGAACATTCTGATTCCATGGGGTCCTAAGGGGCTCTACCATAATTGACCTCCACGGGGGTCAGTCTAGCCTTGCCGGTGGGAGTAGTTCGGATCTGGAATAGGGCTATGGGAAGGAGTTTGAGCCAATTGAGTCCGGTTGATGCTACCAGTTTTGCAAGCTTGGTTTTAAGAGTTTGATTAGCACGTTCAACTAATCCCGCAGCTTGGGGTCGGTAGGCACAATGCAGCTGCTGGTTAATGCGCATCTGGGAACAGAATTCTTTGTTAACTTGGCCAATAAAGTGACGGCCATTATCAGAACTCAGTCGAGCTTGGGATATCGTATCTAGGAACAATTTCCCTCATTAACACTTTAACAACAGTTTGAGCCTTATTGTCCAGGGTAGGGTAAGCTTCGATCCATTTGCTAAACACATCCACTATTACTAACACATATTTGTAACACTGAACTCTTTGCAACTCAATGTAGTCCAACTGCAAGGTCTCAAAGGGACCTTCTGGTAGGGGCGTCCTACCCCAATCACAGGGGACTCCCTTCCCTGGATTATGCTGTTGGCAAACAAGGCAGCGACTACTGATGTTCTGGGCCAGCGCCTGGAGTCTAGGGTGCCACCAAGTGGCCAAAAGCATGTCATTTGTTGTCCATGTTCCACAATGAGTAGCAAAGTGCATACATTCAATAACCCATCGGGCTAACTCGTCAGACATGCAAGTCTGTTCCGCGGGAGTGGTCCAGAGTTTAAAGACATTGTCATAAGTACATCCATAATCTTTCCACAACAATTTATCTTTTTCAGGAGCGTCCTCCTGTGCTTTAATGACATCTTGGATGGTTGGCATTGGTTTTTCCGAGGCTAACTTATCCTTTGCAGGATTTTTAGTTTGACTCATCATTCTGGGCACCACCATTTGTTGTCCACGAGAGGCCTGTTTGGCCTCTTGGTCAGCACAGCGGTTTCCTATGTCAACCGGAGATTTTCCGGTAGTGTGGGCGGTACATTTGACAATGGCAATGTGCTTGGGGAGCATGAGGGCTTGCAACAAGTCAGATACTAGCTGCTTATGGGATATCTCATTCCCATTTGAGGTTAGGAATCCCCTATTTTTCCATAATTGTCCGAAATCATGGGCTATTTCAAAGGCATACCCAGAGTCGGTATAGATATTGACCTTGAGGTCTTTAGCCAAGATACAGGCTCGGGTGAGGGCGAATAGTTCAGCTTGTTGGGCGGAATAGGCGGTCTCAAAGGCGGCAGATTCCAGGACCTGATTCTCCTGGTCTACTATGGCGTATCCCGAATTTCGTCCGCCTTCTGGGTCAATGGAAGAGCTTCCGTCAACATACATAATACAGTTAGTGTCCTCCATTGGTACATCAACTAAATCCTACCTGACCGAGGTAGCTTCTTGAATTAAAGATAAACAGTCATGACTCGGTTCTTCCTCATCTTGGGGTGGCTCGGTAAGAAAACAGGCCTGATTAATGGCAGTACAGTGCCGAAAAGTAAGCCTAGGATTATTTAGTAGGTAGATCTCATATCTACTCTGCCTGGCCATGGTAAGATGTTGAGTCTGCAGTTGACCCAAGAGGGCAGCTGCGGAGTGAGAGGTATATACAACAATATCCTGCTGGAGGGTAAGGTTGGCGGCAGATTGTAGGCTATTGTAGATGGCAATTAATATTTGAGTACATACAGGGTGCCCCAAGACAACGGGGTCTATTTTAGAAGAGTAGTAGGCAACAAGCCTATGCTTATCCCCGTGTTTCTGAGTTAAGACAGTGGTAGCACAATCTTTCAGGATCGTACAATACAGTTGAAAGGGCCGGTCATAGAGGGGCCGGCCCAAAGCCGGAGCTTGCAGCAGGGCTATTTTTAGTTCCTTAAAGGCTTGGACGTCTGTGGTTTCTATTTCAAAGCTGCCTTCCTTGGTTGTGTACGGTGTGAGGTGCTTGGTCATCAGGGCAGCATTAGGGATCCAGGATCTACAGTAATTGATCATCCCCAACCACTGCCGCATTTGTTTAGCCGTGCTAGGGACTAAAAACTGGCAGATGGGTTCGACTCGGCTAGCCTCCAAGGCTCGGTGGGTGCCTTGAGACTGGCCAATTTTGACCTTTGATGGGGAAACTATGTATCCCAGGGAGGACAAGTAATTCAGTAACTGATTAGCATCCTCCCGATTACTTGGTTCATCTGCGCTGGCTACCAGTAAATCGTCCACATACTGAGTTAAAGTGGATCCCTTAATCAGCGTGAGGGACTGTAACTGTTTCTGCAGGCACCTTGAGAATAAGGTCGGGGAGTGGATGAACCCTTGGGGAAATCTAGTCCATGTATATTGCTGTCCCTGGTAAGTGAAGGCGAACAGGTACTGACTCGCCTGGGCTAGCGGCAAGGAGGTCTATTATTACGAAGATCTTGGCGTTTGCTGGGATTTACGACAGTATCTGTGCTGGGTTGGGAACCAGAGCATGTAGGGGCTGGACGATAGCATTGATGGCTCGAAGGTCCTGGACCAGACGCAACTGATTTATTTTGCCTGGCTTAGGGACTGCCAGTATTGGTGTATTACACGGGGACTGACATTGAACCAAAATCCCCTGTTCCACTAGTCCCTTGATCAATCGGTGGATACTTGGTATTGCCTGTGGTTTCAGTGGGTACTGACGGATGGAGGGCCAGTCCACATTGTCCTGTACTAGGATCTCAATCGGATCGATTGAAGTATAGCCCACTTGGGAGGGGTCCTCTGCCCATATGTGAGGATCCACGTAATCGGGTGTATTGGTACCGGTATGGTGGCATAGTACCGTCAGGACCTTCTCGGGATCCCTGTGAAATTGGACCGTCCGGCCATGTCCCACAATCTGCAAATCCGGGCTGGTAGGGTCAGCCTCGTCTATATAGCTTGGCGCACCATAATTCCTAAATCTCTGGCATGGTGGGGAGGTAATATTTCGCGAGTGATGTGGGGTGCCACCTTTGGGGGCTGCCGCCACAACTTTCTATTCATTTCCACGAAATCTGCTTTCCCCCCCGGTCCAGACACTCTGGCTCTTAGGAGGATTTCCCACTCCTCTCCCATGTGATCCTGGTAGAGATTCTGGAGATCCTGATTCTTACCACTAAGATCATAGGCGAGGGTCACATGATAGGGCGCTTGGGGCAAATCCAGGGACCACCATTGAGGGGTCCGGGTAGTGTAGCACTGCCGTTTAAAGGTTCCTTGCTTTACAATGATCCCATCGTCCCCGCATTCCAGATGCAACTGAAATTTACAGAGGAGATCCCTAGCCATCAAGTTACAGTCCAAATTGGTGGTAATAACAAACCGATGTTCCACAGATTCTTCCTTGTAATGGTTCTGACACTGGGAATGTTGAGACTTGTCCCAGGAACCCTGACAGTCCCTGTGTCTCAGTGGAAGCGGGGAGTTTAAGCTTCGACTGCACAGAGGACATGGAAGCTCCTGTATCTATTAAGAAGGGTTGCCACTCATTTTGAATTTTTAGCGATATCATTGGTTCCTCATCCGAGGAAGGTCCTCGTACAGTCAAGCTGCGTGGTCAGTATTGCTATTCGGGTGACAGTTGGGCAAAGAGGTTGTTCTGGGAGAAGTTAGTATAAGATCCCCGTCCTCTCCCCCCTTGCCCCCCTCCTTTTCCTCCTCTTCCTTTTTCGTGCCGATGGGAGGGGCATTCCCTGCTCCAATGTCCTTCCTGTCCACAATTAAAGCATTGTCCGCTCCTTCCCCAGCCCTGGCCGCCTCCCATACCCGATCGAGGGCCATAAGGGGGTCCATAGTTTGCGGGGCCTGGACCGTTGGGGTGTTGGGTATACCTATATTTTTGGTTATCCACCCATCCCCTTACACAGTGCTGTGATTCCATTTGATATCCCCTTGGGGCAGGTTTCGGCCTTTCCTCTCGAGGAGGCTCTTCTTTCTAGTCACGTATTCAGTCTTGACCTGGGTTGGGGGCGCACCTCCCTCCTCTCCTTTCTTTTCCTGCCAATAATATTTCATTGCTCTCTCCATCTGGGCCTGACTGTTATCTGCCCAATTCATATTATTGGTCCGGATAACGTGAGCAATCGAATGGGGTAGGCACTGAAGTAGAATAGCGCAGAATTGAGGTGAATTATCCCCCGCCCGGAAGGCATTATCTCCAGATTGACCTCCGTATATTTCAATGAATCTTTCCATGAATTCGTCGGCATTTTCGTCTCGCTTGGGTTTAGTTTCTAATACTGCGGCCATACTGATGGGCTTCTGAAGGGTCGTGCCGAGGGCGGTGAAAACAGCGTTTAGGCGGTCATGGGCGTTTAGGGTGTGCAGCCAACAATGCGTCATGGGTTGCACGTCTTAGGTGAGCTAGAAATCTGGAGTGCTCAGTTGGGCTCAGGGTCTGTTGTACCAGGGCCCACAGGTCCCTTGATTCTTCATTATAAACTGCAATGGTAGTCCGGAGATGATCTATAAACTTGACAGGTTCCCTTTTTCGATCTGGCATGGTGGCCAGAATGGCCATAATTTCACTCGGTTTCCAAGGCACATAGACATCTATGGTGGGGTGGTCTGCAGCTTGTTGTGTGTCAGGGTTTGGCATTGGTCGAATCGGGAGCTGCCGCCGGGGCTTAGGGGTGGGGGTGTCAATCTCGGAAGACGTTTCTGGGTCGGAGGGTGGCTCGGAGCCGTATGACCGCACAGCACCTCCGCGTCCCGATCGGCGGGAGGGTTTGTTTTGCCTTTCGCGACTGGCATTCTGACTAGCGGATTCACGGGACTGCCTGTTCCTTCGAGATATAGATCTGCCCTTCCGGGTGTGAGATCTGGTCATCTCGGCTACATGGCTCGTGAACTTGGGATTTGAGTCGCTATCAGAGGATGAAGGGTCCGTCTGGGCTTGTTGGTTCGTTGGTGTGGGGTTATGGTTATCCTTACCTCCTACCGCCGGAGTGTAAGGTGGAGGTTGTAAAGGGGACTGTAGTCAGGGGCTGCGGGAGGCGCCGTTGGGCGCCGAGTCAGTGACCATTCATCAATTTCATCATCAGCCTCGGTCAATGCAAAGCCAACCATTTGACTACGTAGTCGGTCAATACCTTTCTCAGAGGTTCCAGTGGATCTCTTAGTACGTTTTTCGTGCGCGCATTCTTTTTTAAGACATCTACGGTTTTAACATGTCCTCCTTCTCTCAATGAGAGTCCTAATTTAGTGGCGTTTTCCTGCCAAATTGACAGAAGTGATGCATCTTTTAATTTTTGACAATAATGTCGCCACGTGGCAATTAAATTCTTGTCCCTTTTCCCTCGTCCTCTTTTCCAAATCAATCCCTGTGCCCTTTTTGCTACCTCCACGCTTCTAGTGCCTCCTAGGGGCCATTGGTCATCTCCTAATAATTTGTTCAGGGCTCCAGCTAACAGTCTAAATTGTTCAGCTCTTTCAGGGAATTCTTCACATAACTTTTGTAGCGGACTACCCGCATCCGTAGTCATATCTAACTGATTACCCATCCTCGCGTCGCCCCGCATATTGTCAATGTTCTAATTAGTCCCGATTGTCCCCGCGTCGCCCCGCAGTGGAATAAGTTATCTTATCCAAAGCCGAGGCGGACCAAGTGATATACAATTTCGACGCCGTACCTGGCATAAGTACAATTTTAAATTTACACAGTCCCACGTCGCCCCGCAGCTTAATTTTACCTAATTCCCTGTCCTCCGCTCCTGGTGGGCTTGTTTATATGTTGACCTATTTTTATTTCCTTCGCAAATTGAAACACACTGACGTATTAGAGAGACGGCGCATGGAATTCTTTAATTTGAAACAGTAGACTTTGTACAGTTAAGTTTGAGGGTGGCATATTATGAATCATTTGATAGAACAGCACTCTTTAACAAAGTGGGTAGATTTTAATCAATACATTTTTTCTAAAGATTTAATGCAGTCAGTTCTGTGTCTGTGAAGCTGCATGTAAAAAGTAGACACGTGTATGTACTGGTAGTGGTGGAATGAAGAGGTAACTCAAAAAATAGATTAAGCGCCCAATCGCTGACTTCCTACTCCTCAAACAGGAATTAGAAACACTGGGGAATATCAAGACATGTTTATTAAAGGTCATGAATGATGAACAATTACTACGGTATTCTCCCAACTATGAAGCACATCGAACTGTGTGTTCTGCACAAGTTCAAGTCTAATATTAATAATGGCAATAGTCAAGAGTTGTGTAAATGGACATCTGTGGGGTTTTGAACTCCCTTCCTCATTGTGGCTTCTTTGTGTTCTCCAAGTGTGTTGAATCTGGCCATGGCTGCCCATGGAGTCTTTACCCCCCGAAACCTCCACAGTACAATTGGGAACATCTCATAAGAGATTCTCCTACTGTCCCATGGACTGCAAGTGAGGTCTCCATTGCAGAGGTCACTGGTGTTGTCCTATAATCAGAAGACAACTGCAGTGCAGACAACTGGGGTTAGACAGGTTAGATGCAGGAAGAATGTTCCCAATGTTGGGGAAGTCCAGAACCAGGGGTCACAGTCTAAGGATAAGGGGTAAGCCATTTAGGACCGAGATGAGGAGAAACTTCTTCACCCAGAGAGTGGTGAACCTGTGGAATTCTCTACCACAGAAAGTTGTTGAGGCCAATTCACTAAATATATTCAAAAAGGAGTTAGATGTAGTTCTTACTACTAGGGGGATCAAGGGATATGGCGAGAAAGCAGGAATGGGGTACTGAAGTTGCATGTTCAGCCATGAACTCATTGAATGGCGGTGCAGGCTCGAAGGGCCAAATGGCCTACTCCTGCATCTATTTTCTATGTTTCTATGTTTCACAGGGTAGAGGACAGGGGGAAACTGGGTGCTTGACTTTCCCATCCACCTAGACTGCTTTACAATGTCATGTGTAATGAGACAAGGGACTTTGCAATACGGTGTTGCTGTTATAATACCAATGTCTGTATCATGTCCCATTCACCCATGACCCCCTCTCTCAGTGACTTCTGTTGGCTCCTAGTCCCTCAGCTTCTCCAATTTAAAACTCTCATCCTTGTATTTAAGTGCTTCCATGGCCATGGATCTCCCTAGGTCTGTAATCTACATTATTTATGTTTAGAGACACTTATCCACGCGGGAACTGTATTATGACACATACCATTCTGCATTTGTGTCATCATCATCATAGGCGGCCCCTCGAAACGGGGATGACTTGCTTCAACACCAAAAAAAGGACGCGTTTACAGGTGTTTCAATGAAGGACCCGAACTACATCCTGAAGGGTGGAAGATGCCTGTGCGTGAATTTTTTTAACGTGGGGCGGCCGTTGCACGCCAGCTACCACACGGGCTTGACAGAGCTAGGTCTTGGTACAGTGGCAAGGGTTAATCAAGACGACTGGAGACCAGCTCTGCTGCACGGACCTAGTGCACACACGTATCGCAGTTTGGGCTGGGCCCCTGGCCGCGATCTCGTGCCTCCCCTGGGCCCTGATCACGTCCCTCTACAGTCTCTCACCGCTCCTTCGCCGCTCTCACTGCTCCTGCTGGATCTGCCCACGCTTCAATTACCGACCTGGATCTTGATGACATCACTCTTCACAACCGTTGCCCTCCTGCACCAGCTTGCGCTGTACCTTGCAGTGGTATGCCGCCACGCTGTTCCTGGGCCTCCGCACGACGCTCCTTTTATGGTCCCATCCTGCCGCTGATGTTTCCTCGCAGGTCGGGGCCTCCGCTGTATTTGTATAGCAATCGTGTGAATGAATCTGTTTGTGTAATATAACAATCGCAACTTGCATTTAACATAGTAAAATGTCCCATGGGCTTTAACAGAAGTGATTATCAAATAAAATGTAACACTAAGCCACATGAGGAGATATTAGGACATTTGACCAAAAAAGAGGTAGGTTTTAAGGAGCGTATTAAAGGAGGAAAGCAAGGTCGAGAAGCGGAGCAGTTTAGGAAGGCAATTCCACAGCTTGGGGCCCAGGCAGCTGAAGGAACTGCCACCAATTGTGGAGCGGTTAAAATCGGAGATGCACAAGAGGCCAGAATTGGAGGAGTGCAGAGATCTTGTGTGGTTGTCGGGTTGGAGGAAGTTAGAGAGCTAGGGAGAGGCGAGGCCATGGAGGGATTTGAAAACAAGGATGAGAATTTTAAAATCAAGGGTGATGGGCGAACTTGGTGCAAGTTGCGATACAATATGGGCAGTAGAGTTTTATATGAGCTCAAGTTTATGGAGGGTGAAATGTGGGTGCAAAACATAGGGTGGCAGAAATTCAGGGTCTGTTACTATCTATTTGCAGCAGCCATTCGGCAGAATCGCGTGGCTTCCGCTTTGGGGTCAACTAGCCAACTCGACCCAAATTCAGGGTGGGGTTTTTTTCGGCCTGGGCCCGATACCACCCGATTCTGATGACCGCCGCAAGCGCGTCATTCGAATGCGCACCGCCGCTTTCCCTCACATTATAATGAACCAACCGAAATTCCGATCGAAAATTCTAACCCCCGTCTCGCGATGCCCCGACAGCTTTCTGTGTCGGTGCATCTTATCCCCAGTGTGTGCCGCCCTTCAAGGGGAGGCTCCACTGTCGTGGCCGCCATATTTTTATTTTTGCTGGCCGACTTCCCAATCGGCCGGCAAAACAGTGCCCCCCTGCCCCGGGTTCGGCCGGGCCACCAGTGGGCAGCCTGGCACCCTTCTTGGGTGCCAGGCCGCTGGCCTGACCGAAACCCTCTCTGGTGGCCCAGTGTCCGAAGATCTAAAAACATAGAAAATAGGCGCAGGAGTAGGCCATTCGGCCCTTCGAGCCTGCACCACCATTCAATAAGATCATGGCTGATCATTCACCTCAGTACCCCTTTCCTGCTTTCTCTCCATACCCCTTGATCCCTTTAGCCGTAAGGGCCATATCTAACTCCCCCTTGAATATATCTAACAAACTGGCATCAACAACTCTCTGCGGAAAGAATTCCACAGGTTAACAATTCTCTGAGTGAAGAAGTTTCTCCTCATCTCAGTCCTAAATGGCTTACCCCTTATCCTTAGACTGTGACCCCTGGTTCTGGACTCCCCCAACATCGGGAACATTCTTCCTGCATCTAACCTGTCCAGTCCTTTCAGAATTTTATGTTTCTGAGATCCCCTCTCATTCTTCTAAACTCCAGTGAATACAGGCCCAGTCGATCCAGTCTCTCCTCATATGTCAGTCCAGCCATCCCTGGAATCAGTCTGGTGAACCTTTACTGCACTCCCTCAATAGCAAGAACGTCCTTCCTCAGATTAGGAGACCAAAACTGAACACAATATTCCAGGTGAGGCCTCACCAAGGCCCTGTACAACTGCAGCAAGACCTCCCTGCTCCTATACTCAAATCCCCTAACTATAAAGGCCAACATGCCATTTGCCGCCTTCACCGCCTGCTGTACCTGCATGCCAACCTTCAATGACTGATGTACCATGACACCCAGGTCTCGTTGCATCTCCCCTTTTCCTAATCTGTCACCATTCAGATAATATTCTGCCTTCGTGTTTTTGCCCCCAAAATGGATAACCTCACATTTATCCACATTATACTGCATCTGCCATGTATTTGCCCACTCACCTAACCTGTCCAAGTCACCCTGCAGCCTCTTAGCATCCTCCTCACAGCTCACACTGCCAGAATCTCTCCCCTTTAACGGAGGGGAGAGAGCATGGTGATGCACACGCGCTGTGACATCAACAACGTTCCACCGCTGATTGACAGTGGCCGAGTCCCTCCGACCCATATTCAGCCTCTCAGTCTATGTCCCGCCCCCACTATGACAGATTTCCTGTGAGACTTTGAAAACATTTCAAAGTCCTGAAAATTACTCTTCTGACCGCATCATGGATCGTGTGGTAAGTACAGAAAAAAAATCATGGGTGCGCCAGCTTTCTTGCGCTACTGAATTTCAGCCCCAGGATATCTCATTCATGTGGTATTGGCACTTGTCCTTTGTGGTGTACCATTCTGTGCCCAACCAGTTCCTGCCAGACTCTCTACAGAACAAATCCACCATTCTTTTCCCAAATAGCATGCTTGTATGTGTCAAAAACTTTCAAATTAAATGTTAATGATGTGAATAGAAGCAGGGTGACTTGGCTTATAACATTCCCTTTCTGTCGTATATTGTTTCCCCCATAATGCCCATGCATCAAGTTGGGTGCAAAATTTTTCTCTTTTTGCTTCTGGTAAATATCCTTTGTGAATCTAAGCCGAGTGTACTCTTGGCTTAGCGATTGCACTCTCCCCTCCGTGAGTTAGAAGGTGGAACTCTAGCATGTACTCGAGGCTAACCTGTTGGTGCTGTTAATATGGATTCTTTTTCCCTCAATCTGTTTCAGCGAATACACTGACTTGAACACCAAAGCAGCTTATAACAAAGCAGTCTTTATTAATTGTTTCACTGGCCGGGACTTATCAGAACAAAAGAACGCTCTCCCTCAGAGTGCGCCCACTTCCCTCGGACAAGCCCCGTTACAATGTAGGGGCGCAATGGTTATACACTTTCAGTACGTAATACAATTGAGGGACATTCAGTTCACCCTATCCTTTGTGATCCCTCCGTCCCTTTGTCCACTCATGAGCCGATACCTGACCTTCCTTGCCCAATTAGATACGGGCAAGTGGTTATAGCAACTGTTTTGCACAAAGAGCTTTTTCACCCATTGCTTGTAAATGTTACAATTTTACTGGTGTGACTAGTAACTAAGACCTTGAGCAAGTCTGTTATTTGTGCTGATGTTGTAACATTTACAGTCTGACATTCTTTTAGTTATCCTTCCATGATTCCTTTGTTCACTTCACTGTCTCTATTGCTATACATACATTTTCGCACATTCTCATTCCCCCCTTTTATCATTCCATGATAACCCTGGTGACTATTCCAGGAGTATCGCATTCAGCCGTTCGCACTCTCTTTCCTGATCCTCCTTGTCGAGTAGGTCTTTAGTTTGCTGGATCATAACCCGGGAGCCCATGGCCACAAGAGGGTTTGCTAACCTTGCCATCATGACTTTACAACAAAGGTTAAAGCAACCAATAATCAAGCAACAGGTAATTATTACTACGATGAGAATAATTGCTCCATGCATTCGATACGATCCCCCAGGATCCACCTAATAGCCAATCAAACCAGCTAGATCCTCCTGCTGGCGTGGATAACTTCTTTACCTCCCTTCTTATGTGATCAGCGAGATTGGTTATGTTTTCTGAACTATCGGGAATGTAAGTGCAACATTCAGATCCCATCAGGGCACACGTTCCCCCTTTCTCAGCTAACAGATAATCGAGGGCCATTCGGTTTTGTAATGCCACGGTCCGTATTGCTACCATTTCGGCCGTGATGTCCTCCAGAGCTTCAGCAGTATAGTTAGCTATCTGTTCCAATACCCTCTCTAGGTTCTGTACTTCATGGTGCGTCCTATCCCGAATGGGAACATCATGACCCCAAAGAACCTCTCGACGGGGGTGAGGGGTCGGCTGGAGGCATGTGCTTCCGCCAGGGTACGTGTTTGCCGCACAAATGGCACCACATATCCCAAATAGCAGGACCCTGTCCATTGCCTAGGTAACCAGGGGTATGCCCTATGCCCGCACACAAAATACGTGCCGTTATACGCTGCCTTTATATATATTGTGTTGGGGTTCCAAGACTGGGCCCACAGACCTCCACCTGTTTTATTCGGAAGGTGAGAGAGGATAGTGACTCGTGCACCTGTTGTGATGTTGAGGTTGTGTGGGCAATCGCTGTACCCTATGATATGTCCCTTTTTGCTGGTGTCATTTCGGGTTAAACATATGGTCCCGGTTGGCCTCCCGATCCCCGAGGTATTGGTCAGGACTAAGAATGGGGATTCCTTTTTATGGTCATAGGGTGGTTGGTACCATCCCTGGAATGTTTGACTAATGGAGTAGCCAGCACTCTCCCACTCGGTGACGTCCCCGTGGTTGTCCACGCGGTAACGGTATAATGCTCCTCCTGCCCTCCATGATCCCTCTCTTAACCCGCCTT
Organism: Pristiophorus japonicus; assembly: GCF_044704955.1. Classification (NCBI taxonomy): domain Eukaryota; kingdom Metazoa; phylum Chordata; class Chondrichthyes; family Pristiophoridae; genus Pristiophorus; species Pristiophorus japonicus. Next base: position 87,750,783 of record NC_091991.1, on the reverse strand, counting down.
TCATCTTTCGTATTTGTATTGGCCCCCCTCCTCTCATGCTAGTCTTGCTCAGAAGCCACTTGACAGTCTCAGTTAGGGTCAGTGGAACGGGGCGCAAGAGAATTCCCCCTTTGGAATGTATAGGGATATGTGAGCACACCCAGCAACTAGAAAAGTTCCCATTTCGCGCATAAACATAAGCCATATACAAAAAGGTGTTTACATGGAGCTCTCGCTTCAGTCTCGCTTCCCATGCGCCGCACTTGACGTACACCAACGCTACTATACAGACTGTGGCACACAGACACAGTTTCATCTTATCGCTCTAGGTTAACAATTACTCGAGAACAAAATGTTTCTTGTAGCGTCTCTATGGACAAGGATAAATAGTCCGAATATTTTGCTGATTCAAAGAGTTCGGTTTTCTCGCCTCTCTTCTCAGGTCACCGTCGGTGTAGCTGGTTGTCTATCACTACGGGCAGGGGTTCAATCTGTTCTCCTCGGGACCCACTCGGTTAGTCGGGACGCTCCTAGGAATGACCTTATTCAGCGATGGAGAAGAGGAAGTCTGGAACAGAAACAGGGGTTAGGACAACCAGTAAAATAGGTTTGTTATGGGGTGACAAGTTTACAGTGGTGCAGGTGAACCCAGGCGCTTCTCCCCTCAACCTTAGCTGCAGTGGGGGTGGTAAGCAACACCTGAAAAGGCCCCTCCCATCGTGGCTCTAATCCCTTTCGAATCCATTTCTTAATCAGGACATACTTCCCTGGTGCCACGAGGGACAATTCGGGCGAAACTGGGAGGTCGAGGTGAGCATCTAGAACCTGGTTGTGGGCTATTCGCAGAGCCTGAGTCAGGGAAAGAACATAGGTGGTCATTTCCTCAGTCATGTGGTGGAATTGGACAGTAGAGGGGACATTCTGATTCCATGGGGTCCTAAGGGGCTCTACCATAAATGACCTCCACGGGGGTCAGTCTAGCCTTGCCGGTGGGAGTAGTTCGGATCTGGAATAGGGCTATGGGAAGGAGTTTGAGCCAATTGAGTCCGGTTGATGCTACCAGTTTTGCAAGCTTGGTTTTAAGAGTTTGATTAGCACGTTCAACTAATCCCGCAGCTTGGGGTCGGTAGGCACAATGCAGCTGCTGGTTAATGCGCATCTGGGAACAGAATTCTTTGTTAACTTGGCCAATAAAGTGACGGCCATTATCAGAACTCAGTCGAGCTTGGGATATCATATCTAGGAACAATTTCCCTCATTAACACTTTAACAACAGTTTGAGCCTTATTGTCCAGGGTAGGGTAAGCTTCGATCCATTTGCTAAACACATCCACTATTACTAACACATATTTGTAACACTGAACTCTTTGCAACTCAATGTAGTCCAACTGCAAGGTCTCAAAGGGACCTTCTGGTAGGGGCGTCCTACCCCAATCACAGGGGACTCCCTTCCCTGGATTATGCTGTTGGCAAACAAGGCAGCGACTACTGATGTTCTGGGCCAGCGCCTGGAGTCTAGGGTGCCACCAAGTGGCCAAAAGCATGTCATTTGTTGTCCATGTTCCACAATGAGTAGCAAAGTGCATACATTCAATAACCCATCGGGCTAACTCGTCAGACATGCAAGTCTGTTCCGCGGGAGCGGTCCAGAGTTTAAAGACATTGTCATAAGTACATCCATAATCTTTCCACAACAATTTATCTTTTTCAGGAGCGTCCTCCTGTGCTTTAATGACATCTTGGATGGTTGGCATTGGTTTTTCCGAGGCTAACTTATCCTTTGCAGGATTTTTAGTTTGACTCATCATTCTGGGCACCACCATTTGTTGTCCACGAGAGGCCTGTTTGGCCTCTTGGTCAGCACAGCGGTTTCCTATGTCAACCGGAGATTTTCCGGTAGTGTGGGCGGTACATTTGACAATGGCAATGCGCTTGGGGAGCATGAGGGCTTGCAACAAGTCAGATACTAGCTGCTTATGGGATATCTCATTCCCATTTGAGGTTAGGAATCCCCTATTTTTCCATAATTGTCCGAAATCATGGGCTATTTCAAAGGCATACCCAGAGTCGGTATAGATATTGACCTTGAGGTCTTTAGCCAAGATACAGGCTCGGGTGAGGGCGAATAGTTCAGCTTGTTGGGCGGAATAGGCGGTCTCAAAGGCGGCAGATTCCAGGACCTGATTCTCCTGGTCTACTATGGCGTATCCCGAATTTCGTCCGCCTTCTGGGTCAATGGAAGAGCTTCCGTCAACATACATAATACAGTTAGTGTCCTCCATTGGTACATCAACTAAATCCTACCTGACCGAGGTAGCTTCTTGAATTAAAGATAAACAGTCATGACTCGGTTCTTCCTCATCTTGGGGTGGCTCGGTAAGAAAACAGGCCTGATTAATGGCAGTACAGTGCCGAAAAGTAAGCCTAGGATTATTTAGTAGGTAGATCTCATATCTACTCTGCCTGGCCATGGTAAGATGTTGAGTCTGCAGTTGACCCAAGAGGGCAGCTGCGGAGTGAGAGGTATATACAACAATATCCTGCTGGAGGGTAAGGTTGGCGGCAGATTGTAGGCTATTGTAGATGGCAATTAATATTTGAGTACATACAGGGTGCCCCAAGACAACGGGGTCTATTTTAGAAGAGTAGTAGGCAACAAGCCTATGCTTATCCCCGTGTTTCTGAGTTAAGACAGTGGTAGCACAATCTTTCAGGATCGTACAATACAGTTGAAAGGGCCGGTCATAGAGGGGCCGGCCCAAAGCCGGAGCTTGCAGCAGGGCTATTTTTAGTTCCTTAAAGGCTTGGACGTCTGTGGTTTCTATTTCAAAGCTGCCTTCCTTGGTTGTGTACGGTGTGAGGTGCTTGGTCATCAGGGCAGCATTAGGGATCCAGGATCTACAGTAATTGATCATCCCCAACCACTGCCGCATTTGTTTAGCCGTGCTAGGGACTAAAAACTGGCAGATGGGTTCGACTCGGCTAGCCTCCAAGGCTCGGTGGGTGCCTTGAGACTGGCCAATTTTGACCTTTGATGGGGAAACTATGTATCCCAGGGAGGACAAGTAATTCAGTAACTGATTAGCATCCTCCCGATTACTTGGTTCATCTGCGCTGGCTACCAGTAAATCGTCCACATACTGAGTTAAAGTGGATCCCTTAATCAGCGTGAGGGACTGTAACTGTTTCTGCAGGCACCTTGAGAATAAGGTCGGGGAGTGGATGAACCCTTGGGGAAATCTAGTCCATGTATATTGCTGTCCCTGGTAAGTGAAGGCGAACAGGTACTGACTCGCCTGGGCTAGCGGCAAGGAGGTCTATTATTACGAAGATCTTGGCGTTTGCTGGGATTTACGACAGTATCTGTGCTGGGTTGGGAACCAGAGCATGTAGGGGCTGGACGATAGCATTGATGGCTCGAAGGTCCTGGACCAGACGCAACTGATTTATTTTGCCTGGCTTAGGGACTGCCAGTATTGGTGTATTACACGGGGACTGACATTGAACCAAAATCCCCTGTTCCACTAGTCCCTTGATCAATCGGTGGATACTTGGTATTGCCTGTGGTTTCAGTGGGTACTGACGGATGGAGGGCCAGTCCACATTGTCCTGTACTAGGATCTCAATCGGATCGATTGAAGTATAGCCCACTTGGGAGGGGTCCTCTGCCCATATGTGAGGATCCACGTAATCGGGTGTATTGGTACCGGTATGGTGGCATAGTACCGTCAGGACCTTCTCGGGATCCCTGTGAAATTGGACCGTCCGGCCATGTCCCACAATCTGCAAATCCGGGCTGGTAGGGTCAGCCTCGTCTATATAGCTTGGCGCACCATAATTCCTAAATCTCTGGCATGGTGGGGAGGTAATATTTCGCGAGTGATGTGGGGTGCCACCTTTGGGGGCTGCCGCCACAACTTTCTATTCATTTCCACGAAATCTGCTTTCCCCCCCGGTCCAGACACTCTGGCTCTTAGGAGGATTTCCCACTCCTCTCCCATGTGATCCTGGTAGAGATTCTGGAGATCCTGATTCTTACCACTAAGATCATAGGCGAGGGTCACATGATAGGGCGCTTGGGGCAAATCCAGGGACCACCATTGAGGGGTCCGGGTAGTGTAGCACTGCCGTTTAAAGGTTCCTTGCTTTACAATGATCCCATCGTCCCCGCATTCCAGATGCAACTGAAATTTACAGAGGAGATCCCTAGCCATCAAGTTACAGTCCAAATTGGTGGTAATAACAAACCGATGTTCCACAGATTCTTCCTTGTAATGGTTCTGACACTGGGAATGTTGAGACTTGTCCCAGGAACCCTGACAGTCCCTGTGTCTCAGTGGAAGCGGGGAGTTTAAGCTTCGACTGCACAGAGGACATGGAAGCTCCTGTATCTATTAAGAAGGGTTGCCACTCATTTTGAATTTTTAGCGATATCATTGGTTCCTCATCCGAGGAAGGTCCTCGTACAGTCAAGCTGCGTGGTCAGTATTGCTATTCGGGTGACAGTTGGGCAAAGAGGTTGTTCTGGGAGAAGTTAGTATAAGATCCCCGTCCTCTCCCCCCTTGCCCCCCTCCTTTTCCTCCTCTTCCTTTTTCGTGCCGATGGGAGGGGCATTCCCTGCTCCAATGTCCTTCCTGTCCACAATTAAAGCATTGTCCGCTCCTTCCCCAGCCCTGGCCGCCTCCCATACCCGATCGAGGGCCATAAGGGGGTCCATAGTTTGCGGGGCCTGGACCGTTGGGGTGTTGGGTATACCTATATTTTTGGTTATCCACCCATCCCCTTACACAGTGCTGTGATTCCATTTGATATCCCCTTGGGGCAGGTTTCGGCCTTTCCTCTCGAGGAGGCTCTTCTTTCTAGTCACGTATTCAGTCTTGACCTGGGTTGGGGGCGCACCTCCCTCCTCTCCTTTCTTTTCCTGCCAATAATATTTCATTGCTCTCTCCATCTGGGCCTGACTGTTATCTGCCCAATTCATATTATTGGTCCGGATAACGTGAGCAATCGAATGGGGTAGGCACTGAAGTAGAATAGCGCAGAATTGAGGTGAATTATCCCCCGCCCGGAAGGCATTATCTCCAGATTGACCTCCGTATATTTCAATGAATCTTTCCATGAATTCGTCGGCATTTTCGTCTCGCTTGGGTTTAGTTTCTAATACTGCGGCCATACTGATGGGCTTCTGAAGGGTCGTGCCGAGGGCGGTGAAAACAGCGTTTAGGCGGTCATGGGCGTTTAGGGTGTGCAGCCAACAATGCGTCATGGGTTGCACGTCTTAGGTGAGCTAGAAATCGGGAGTGCTCAGTTGGGCTCAGGGTCTGTTGTACCAGGGCCCACAGGTCCCTTGATTCTTCATTATAAACTGCAATGGTAGTCCGGAGATGATCTATAAACTTGACAGGTTCCCTTTTTCGATCTGGCATGGTGGCCAGAATGGCCATAATTTCACTCGGTTTCCAAGGCACATAGACATCTATGGTGGGGTGGTCTGCAGCTTGTTGTGTGTCAGGGTTTGGCATTGGTCGAATCGGGAGCTGCCGCCGGGGCTTAGGGGTGGGGGTGTCAATCTCGGAAGACGTTTCTGGGTCGGAGGGTGGCTCGGAGCCGTATGACCGCACAGCACCTCCGCGTCCCGATCGGCGGGAGGGTTTGTTTTGCCTTTCGCGACTGGCATTCTGACTAGCGGATTCACGGGACTGCCTGTTCCTTCGAGATATAGATCTGCCCTTCCGGGTGTGAGATCTGGTCATCTCGGCTACATGGCTCGTGAACTTGGGATTTGAGTCGCTATCAGAGGATGAAGGGTCCGTCTGGGCTTGTTGGTTCGTTGGTGTGGGGTTATGGTTATCCTTACCTCCTACCGCCGGAGTGTAAGGTGGAGGTTGTAAAGGGGACTGTGGTCAGGGGCTGCGGGAGGCGCCGTTGGGCGCCGAGTCAGTGACCATTCATCAATTTCATCATCAGCCTCGGTCAATGCAAAGCCAACCATTTGACTACGTAGTCGGTCAATACCTTTCTCAGAGGTTCCAGTGGATCTCTTAGTACGTTTTTCGTGCGCGCATTCTTTTTTAAGACATCTACGGTTTTAACATGTCCTCCTTCTCTCAATGAGAGTCCTAATTTAGTGGTGTTTTCCTGCCAAATTGACAGAAGTGATGCATCTTTTAATTTTTGACAATAATGTCGCCACGTGGCAATTAAATTCTTGTCCCTTTTCCCTCGTCCTCTTTTCCAAATCAATCCCTGTGCCCTTTTTGCTACCTCCACGCTTCTAGTGCCTCCTAGGGGCCATTGGTCATCTCCTAATAATTTGTTCAGGGCTCCAGCTAACAGTCTAAATTGTTCAGCTCTTTCAGGGAATTCTTCACATAACTTTTGTAGCGGACTACCCGCATCCGTAGTCATATCTAACTGATTACCCATCCTCGCGTCGCCCCGCATATTGTCAATGTTCTAATTAGTCCCGATTGTCCCCGCGTCGCCCCGCAGTGGAATAAGTTATCTTATCCAAAGCCGAGGCGGACCAAGTGATATACAATTTCGACGCCGTACCTGGCATAAGTACAATTTTAAATTTACACAGTCCCACGTCGCCCCGCAGCTTAATTTTACCTAATTCCCTGTCCTCCGCGTCGCCGCGCGTTTTTTTTATCCCTCCATGTCGCCGCGCAGTTTGTGTCGCCGCGCGATTTAGCCTAGCCCTATCTAACCTAGCCCTATCCTCCACGTCGCCGCGCGATTTAACCTAGCCCTATCTAACCTAGTCCTATCCTCCATGTCGCCGCGCGATTTAACTTAGCCCTATCTAACCTAGCCCTATCCTCCACGTCGCCGCGCGATTTAACCTAGCCCTATCTAACCTAGCCGTATCCTCCGCGTCGCCGCGCGATTTGAATCCAATCAGTGCCTAGACGGGCCAAGTGATATACAAGGTAGACGTCACACCTGACTTGGACACTTATTCCCTATCCTCTGCGTCGCCGCGCGATTTCCCTAATTCCCTATCCTCCGCGTCGCTGCGCGGTTTCCCTAATTCCCTATCCTCTGCGTCGCTGCGCGGTTTCCCTAGTCCTCCGCGTCGCCGTGCGATTTCCCTAATTCCCTATCCTCCGCATCGCCGCGCGGTTTCCCTAGACCTCCGCGTCGCCGCACGGTTCACGTCACCGCGCGATTTAAATCCAATCAGTGCCTAGACGGGCCAAGTGATATACAAGGCCGACGTCACACCTGACTTGGACACTTATTTCCTAAGTTGAGAAGCTATTCGCCAGATTGACGTGGATCTCGCTGGAGAACCAACGAGTGGCCAAACTTTCCTCAGACTTTTGGAACTGAAGGAAACTGAAGCGGTATTTTAAAGGGTACTCACTCCAGTGGCCACTTTCCTCCCGTCTCGTCCAAGGCTAGTCTGGCTCTTAATTCGCAAGTTTTTGGCAGTCGTCTGTTGAGATCCCACGCCTGACACCAAATGTTAATACGGATTTTTTTTCCCTCAATCTGTTTCAGCGAATACACTGACGCGAACACCAAAGCAGCTTATAACAAAGCAGTCTTTATTAATTGTTTCACCGGCCGGAACTTATCAGAACAAAGGAACACTCTCCCTCAGAGTGCGCCCACTTCCCTCGGACAAGCTACGTTACAATGTAGGGGCGCAACGGTTATACACTTTCAGTATGTAATACAATTGAGGGACATTCAGTTCACCCTATCCTTTGTGATCCCTCCTTCCCTTTGTCCACTCATGAGCCAATATCTGGCCTTCCTTGCCCAATTAGATACGGGCAAGTGGTTATAGCAACTGTTTTGCACAAAGAGCTTTTTCACCCATTGCTTGTAAATGTTACAATTTTACTGGCGTGATTAGTAACTAAGACCTTGAGCAATTCTGTTATTTGTGCTGATGTTATAACATTTGCAGTCTGACATTCTTTTAGTTATCCTTCCATGATTCCTTTGTTCACTTCACTGTCTCTATTGCTATACATACATTTTCGCACATTCTCAGTGCAGGACAGAGAACGTGATGCTTTGTCAGAATTGCTGTCTTTTGGGTGAAATGTTAAAGCGATGCTCTGCCTGTTGCGTTGGATGTAAGCGATCCCATGGCACTTTATTGGGGGGAAAAAGTAGGGAGTTCTGGTGTCCTAGCCAACCTACATCCCTTAAACAAATCCACCAAAACTCATCATCTGGTCATTTATCTCATTACTGCTTGTGGAATCTTGCCGGGTGCAAATTGGCTGCTGCATTTGCCTACATTATGAAAGTGACTACACTTCAAAAATAATTAATTGGTTGTGAAATTCTTCAGCATGTGGTGAGGGACACCATATAAATGCAAGTTATTTGCATTTATCAACAACAACAACTTCTCCATGTCTTGTGCCCTCCTTTATAGTAATATTGATGCCTTAGGATTGATGTATCGCACCTGGCACCTTATTGATGTCCGGGGTCTGTCCATATATCCAACCAAATATGCTCTTGTCTCCAACCATGCTCATTCAGCACTCACAGAGCACCCTCTCTGAACCTGCTGCCATTTTCATCACAATTAGTTTCTCCAACTTTCAGTATTTCTCTGGGTCAAGCAGCTCCGTAGTTGTTTGAAGCATGAGAGAATCCTTGCTGGAGGAGCATAGGAGCAGCCCCTTAAGTCTGCACCACCATTCATTTGGATCATGGCTGATCTCTACCTCAATTCCATTTACTTGCCTTTGATCCATATCCCTTGATATCCTTCCCCTTCAAAAATCTATCGATCTCGGTCTTGAAAGTTTCAATTCCCCCCAGCATCCACAGCCTTCAGGGGGAGAAAGTTCCAGATTTCTGCTATCTTTTATGTGAAGAAGTGCTTCCTGACATCACCACTTAACGGCCTGGCTCTAATTATAAAATGGTGTCCCTTTGTTCTGGAATCCCCCACCAGAGGAAATAGTTGCTCTGTATCTACCCTATCAAATCCTTTTTAACTTTTTAAACACCTCGATCAGATCAACTCTCAATCTTCTATATTCATGGGAATACAAGCCAGGTTTATGCAACCTGTTCTCATAATTTAACCCTCAAAGCCCCGGTAACATTCTGGTGACCCTGTGCTGCATCCGCTCCAAGACCATTATAGCCTTCCTGAGGTGCGGTGCCCAGAACTGAACGCAGTTACTCCAGATAGTGACCAAGGCATTGTACAACTGAAGCACAACTTGCCCCCTTTATATTCCAGCCCCCTTGAGGTAAAAGCCAGCATTCCATTACTCATTTTGTACCTGTCTGCTAGCTTTTAGTAATTTGTGCATGGATACCCAAATCTCTGACTCCTCCACAGCCCTTAGTCTCACTAAGAACATGTTCTGATTTGTCTTGCTCGGATCCAAAGTGGATGACCTCACACTTCCCCACATTGAACTCCATCTGCTGCAGTTTTTCCCGCTCACTTAATCTGTCTATGTCCCTGTGTAATTTCCTGCTCCCATCTGCACAACAGTGAGCCCCCTCACTGTGCTGCAGTGCTTTGACTAGCAGACCCATTAAAAGTAAAAAAAAAACAACAGGCTTTGCATGTCATTGTTTGGCAAACGAGGCATTTCAGGACCTGCTTCAATTAACTTTACTGTGGTTACACTGAGCATTGTCAGTTTGTCAATCATGCAGATAATGGTCAGTCAGTCGCGGCATTGTCGTGAATGGTCTCCGTGGTAACAAGAATTTTGATACAGTATGATCGGAAGTAGGCTTCCAATAGGTTATTCGGAGTTTTATCAGTTCAGTTGATGATTCTGATTCTTTCCCCCACCCCTCCCCCTGTGTTTGTCCTTGACTTCATCTTGCTCAGTGAAGATAAATTCCCTTGTTAGTCAAGTAACTGCTGTTACTGCCGCCACAACCATTTCACCACCACACATACACATCCCACCAGCAGTATGATACATGCAGCAGTTTGTGCCTTCACAACAACTTGCATTTATATAACAACTTTAATGTAGTAAAACATCCCAAGGCACAACACAGGATCGTTATCGAACTATTGGACACTGAGCCATATAGAGATATTAGGACAGATAACTAGAACCTTGATCAACGAAGTAGGTTTTAAGGAGATTCTTCAAAGAGAGAGAGATAAAGAGGCCGAGAGGTTTAGGGAGGGAATTCCAGAGCTCGGAGCCTCGGTAGATAAAAGCACGGCCGCCAATGATGGAGCAATGAGACTAGAATTGGAGGATCTCTCGAAGGTTGTAAAGCTACAGAGATAGGGAGGGGCGAGTCCATGGAGGGGTTTGAACACAAGGATGACCATTTTAAAATCGAGGTGCTGACGGACCAGGAGCCAGCAGTGATGGGGTGAACGAGACGGTGCGAATCCAGTATGGGCAGCAGGATTTTGGATGAGCTCAGGTTTACGGAAAGAAAGAATGACTTGCATTTATATAGCGCCTTTCACGACCACTGGATGACTCAAAGTGCTTTACAGCCAATGAAGTACTTTTGGAGTGTAGTAATGTGGGAAACGCGGCAGCCAATTCGCGCACAGCAAGCTCCCACAAACAGCAATGTGATAATGACCAGATAATTTGTTTTGTTATGTTGATTGAGAGATAAATATTGGCCACGACACCGGGGATAACTCCCCTGCTCTTCGAAATCTTTTACATCCACTTTAGAGGGCAGATGGGGCCTCAGTTTAACGTCTCATCTGAAAGACGGCACCTCTGATAGTGCAGCACTCCCTCAGCACTGCACTGGAGTGTCAGCCTAGATTTTTGTGCTCAAGTTCCTGAAGTGGGTCTTGAACCCATGACCTTCTGACTCAGGCTAGAGTGCTGCCCATTGAGCCACAACTGACAATGTAAATCGGGGAAGATGATCGGACTTGGTTGTGATTCTCCCCCTGCTGTGTGCATTTACACACTATGAATTGCCACTTGGACAAAGTGCTGGAAACCTCTGGTTGCTATGCAGCCATATCCTGTTGAGCCACAGCACATTCAGGAGAGAAGGGGAGAGTGTAAAGGGTTGGGAAAAAACCTTCAAATAAATGGAGGTAACTCATCATCATCATCATCATAGGCAGTCCCTCGGAATCGAGAAGACTTGCTTCCACTCTTAAAATGAGCCCTTAGGTGGCTGAACAGTCCAATACGAGAGCAACAGTCCCTGTCACAGGTGGGACAGACAGACAGCCGTTGAGGGTAAGGGAGGGTGGGACTGGTTTGCCGCACGCTCTTTCCGCTGCCTGTGCTTTGTTTCTGCATGCTCTCAGCAATGAGACTTGAGGTGCTCAGTGCCCGCTCGGATGCACCTCCTCCACTTAGGGCGGTCTTTGGCCAGGGACTCCCATGTGTCAGTGGGGATGATGCACTTTATCAAGGGGGCTTCGAGGGTCCTTGTAGTTTTCTCTGCCCACCTTTGGCTACATGCTGAAGTATTTACAGTTCCAGGATGGACGTGGCCCATGGTGGGGAGGGGAGTCGAGTGGAGGGAGGGAGGGAGGGAGGGAGGGCGGGAGGTGGGGAGGTGTCACTGCGGCTAGCTGCCTTCTTTCCACGTTATTATCCACGCCCAGGCAGCCCTGGAGGGGGAGCAGGCGGTGCCCAGCAATAGATGCAAGACCTTCCATAATCAGTTGGGACTGCAAGGAATAGTGTGTCTGATCGACACTGGCAACAATCTTATGATTTTGTTTCATTCGTTTCATAGAATCATAGAAATTTACAGCACAGAAGGAGATCGTGTCCACACCGGCCAACAAAGGACTGTCCAGCCTAATTCCACTTTCCAGCTCTTGATCCGTAGCCCTGTAGGTTACGGCACTTCGAATGTATATCCAAGTATTTGTTAAATGTGGTGAGGGTTTCTGCCTCTACCACCCTTTCAGGCAGTGAGTTCCAGACCCCCACTAACCTCTGGGTGAAAATATTTCTTCTCAAATCCCCTCTAAATCTCCTACCAATTACTTTAAATCTATGCCCCCTGGTTATTGACCCCTTTGCTAAAGGAAATAGGTCCTTCCTATCCATTCTATCCAGGCCCTGCATAATTTTACACTCATCAATAAGGTCTCCCCTCAGCCTCTGTTCCAAAGAAAACAGCCCCAGCCTATCCAATCTTTCCTCACCGCTAAAATTCTCTAGTCCAGGCAACATCCTCGTAAATATCCTCTGCAGCCTCTCTAGTGCAATCGCATCCTTCCTGTAATGTGGTGACCAGAACTGCACGCTGTACTCCAGTTGTGGCCTAACTAATGTTTTATACAGTTCAAGCATAACCTCTCTGCTCTTATTCCTTTTGTTTTGTTGAAAAGTACTCTTTTTATGTTTAAGTTCCTTTGTTAGTTGCGTCTCCTTTATTAACAACAAAAGGGGTGGAGAGGGATGTAATTTTATTTATTTTCTGTTGCTGGATTGTCCCAGAGTCATCTTGGGATTTTTCTGATCGATATGGCTCAGTACACAGTCCATGTTGTCGAGTGAGCCAAGCTGGATGCACAGAGTGAGTTTTACCAGATGAATGAATGACACTGCCATCAGTAATCATAGATCTGCACAAAAGGGTTAGTTTACAATATGCCAAGTGCGAGTGTTGGGCTCGAACTTGAATCGCGCCAGACCGAGTGGACATAAAAACCCAACTGTCGAATACTGAAAAGGGTCTGGAGTGAAATGGCTGTTCGTAGCAACATGCAGTACAACTGAATGCACTCAGCCAGATTAGTAGAAGACAGCTTTACTTGGGCTGTGATTATGGCAGGTTATTGGGGCAGAGTTGTGACCTGGAAGTACTTCACTTTTGCTACTGGATACAAAAGGTGGGCAAAAGTGTTGTGTTCACAAGCGTTATTGTCTCCCCTCCCCTCCTCCCCCTCCCTCTTCCCTGCCCCTCCACCCCCCCCTGCCAAAAAAATGCCAAGCTACAGCAGATAATGGACTTCCAGAAGGCATTTGACAAGATGCCACATGAAAGGTTACTGCACAAGATAAAAATTCACGGGGTTGGGGGTAATATATTAGCATGGTTAGAGGATTGGCTAACAGAGTTGGAATAAATGGTTCATTCTCTGGTTGGCAACCAGTAACTAGTGGGGTGCCGTAGGGATCAGTGCTGGGACCTCAACTATTTACACTCTATATTAACGACTTGGAAGAACGGACTGAGTGTAACGTAGCCAAGTTTGCTGATGATACAAAGATGGGAGGAAAAGCAATGTGTGATGAGGACACAAGAAATTTGAAAAATGACACAGACAGGCTAAGGGAATGGGCAAAAATTTGGCAGATGAAATATAATGTTGGAAAGTGTGAGGTCATGCACTTTGGCAGAAAGAATCAAAGAGCAAGTTATTATTTAAATGGAGAAAGATTACAAAGTGCCGCAGTACAGCGGGACCTGGGGATACTTGTACATGAAACACAAAAGGATAGTATGCAGGTACAGCAAGTGATCAGGAAGACCAATGATATCTAGGCCTTTATTGCAAAGGGGATGGAGTATAAAAGCAGGGAAGTCTTGCTACAGCTATACAAGGTCACACCTGAAATACTGCGTGCAGTTTTGATTTCCCTATTTACGAAAGGATATACTTGCTTTGGAGGCAGTTCAGAGAAGGTTCACTAGGTTGATTCTGGAGATGAGGGGGTTGACTTATGAGGAAAGGATGAGTAGGTTGGGCCTCTACTCATTGGAATTCAGAAGAATGAGAGGTGATCTTATCGAAATGTATAAGATTATGAGGGGGCTTGACAAGGTGGATGCAGAGAGGCTGTTTCCACTGATGGGGGAAACTAGAACTAGAGGGCATAGAAAATAGGTGCAGGAGTAGGTCATTCAGCCCTTCGAGCCTGCACCACTATTCAATAAGATCATGGCTGATCATTCACCTCAGTACCCCTTGATCCCTTTAGCTGTAAGGGCCACATCTAACTCCCTCTTGAATATATAACCAACGAACTGGCATCAACAACTCTCTGCGGTAGGGAATTCTACAGGTTAACAACTCTGAGTGAAGAAGTTTCTTGTCATCTCAATCCTAAATAGCTTACCCCTTATCCTTAGACTGTGTCCCCTGGTTCTGGACTTCCCCAACATCGGGAACATTCTTCCTGTATCTAACCTGTCCAGCCCCATCAGAATTTTATATGTTTCGATGAGATCCCATCTCATCCTTCTAAACTCCAGTGAATAAAATGCCCAGTAGTTGATCCAGTCTCTCCTCATATGTCAGTCCTGCCATCCCAGGAATCAGTCGAGTGAACCTTCGCTGCACTCCCTCAATTGTCCTTCCTTAGATTAGGAGACCAAAATTGAACACAATATTCCAGGTGAGGCCTCACCAAGGCCTTGTACAACTGCAGTAAGACCTCCCTGCTCCTATACTCAAAACCCCTAGCTATGAAGACCATTTGCTGCTTTCACTGCCTGCTGTCCTGCATGCCAACTTTCAATGACTGATGTACCATGACATCCAGGTCTCATTGCACCTCCCCTTTTCCTAATCTGCCGCCATTCAGATAATATTCTGGCTTCGTGTTTTTGCCCCCAAAATGGATAACCTCACATTTATACACATTATACTGCATCTGCCAAGCATTTGCCCACTCACCGAACCTGTCCAAGTCACCCTGCAGCCTCTTAGCGTCCTCCTCACAGCTCACACCGCCACCCAGCTTGGTGTCATTTGCAAACTTGGAGATATTACACTCAATTCCTTCATCTAAATCATTAATGTATATTGTAAATAGTTGGGGTCCCAGCACTGAGTCCTGCGGCACCCCACTAGTCACTGCCTGCCATTTTGAAAAGGACCCGTTTATCCCGACTCTGCTTCCTGTTTGCCAACCAGTTCTCTGTCCACGTCAGTACATTACCCCTAATACCATGTGCTTTAATTTTGCACACCAATCTCTTATGTGGGACCTTGTCAAAAGCCTTTTGAAAGTCCAAATAGACCACATCCACTGGTTCTCCCTTGTCCACTCTACTTATTACATCCTTAAAAAATTCCAGAAGATTTGTCAAGCACGATTTCCCTTTCATAAATCCATGTTGACTTGGACTGATCCTGTCACTGCTTTCCCAATGCGCTGCTATTACATCTTTAATAATTGATTCCAACATTTTCCCCACTACTGATGTCAGGCTAATTACCCGTTTTCTCTCGCCCTCCTTTTTTAAAAAGTGATGTTACATTAGCCACCCTCCAGTCCATAGGAACTGATCCAGAGTTGATAGACTGTTGGAAAATGCATCCACTATTTCTAGGGCCACTTCCTTAAGTACTCAGGGATGCAGACTATCAGGCCCCAGTGACTTCTCGGCTTCAATCCCATCAATTTCCCCAACACAATTTCCTGTCTAATAAGGATATCCTTCAGTTCCTCCTTCTCACTAGACCCTCGGTCTCCTAGTACTTCCGGAAGGTTATTTGTGTCTTCCTTCGTGAAGACAGAACCAAAGTATTTGTTCAACTAGTCTGCCATTTCTATGTTTCCCATTATAAATTCATCTGAATCTGACTGCAAAGGACCTACATTTGTCTTCACTAATCTTTTTCTCTTCACATATCTATAGAAGCTTTTGCAGTCAGTTTTTATGTTCCCGGCAAGTTTACTCTCCTACTCTATTTTCCCCCTCCTAATTAAACCCTTTGTCCTCCTCTGCTGAATTCTAAATTTCTCCTAGTCCTCAGGTTTGCTGCTTTTTCTGGCCAATTTATATGCCTCTTCCTTGGGTTTAACACTCCTTAATTTCCCTTGTTAACCATGGTTGAGCCACCTTCTCCGTTTTATTTTTACTCCAGACAGGGATGTACAATTGTTGAAGTTCATCCATGTGATCTTTACATGTTTGCCATTGCCTATCCACCGTCAACCCTCTAAGTATCCTTTGCCAGTCTATTCTAGCCAAGTCACGTCTCATATCATCGAAGTAACCTTTCCTTAAGTTCAGGACCCTGGTCTCTGAATTAACTGTGTCTCGCTCTATCTTAATAAGGAATTCTACCATATTATGGTCACTCTTCCCCCAAGGGGCCTCGCACAACAAGATTGCTAATTAGTCCTTTCTCATTACACATTACCCAGTCTAGGATGGCCAGCCCTCTAGTTGGTTCCTCGACATATTGGTCCAGAAAACCATCCCTAATACACTCCAGGAAATCCTTCTACAACGTATTGCTACCAGTTTGGTTAGTCCAATCTATATGTAGATTAAAGTCGCCCATGATAACTGCTGTACCTTTATTGCATGCATCCCTAATTTCTTGTTTGATGCTGTCTCGAACCTCGCTACTACTTTTTGGTGGTCTGTACACAACTTCCACTAGTGTTTTGTGCCCTTTGGTATTCTGCAGCTCCACCCATACAGATTCCACATCATCCAAGCTGATGTTCTTCCTTACTATTGCGTTAATTTCCTCTTTAACCAGCAACGCTACCCCACCTCCTTTTCCTTTCTGTCTATCCTTCCTGAATGTTGAATACCCCTGGATGTTGAGTTCCAGCCTTGGTCACCCTGGAGCCATGTCACCATCTTGCCAATTATATCATATTCATTAATTGCTGCCTGTGCAGTTAATTCGTCCACCTTATTACGAATACTCTTCGCATTGAGGCACAGAGCCTTCAGGCTTGTCTTTTTAACACACTTTGCCCTTTTTGATTTTTGCTTTGGGTTTCTCTGCCCTCCACTTTTATTTTTCTTATTTCTATCTTTTGCTTCTGCCCCTATTTTACTTCCCTCTGTCTTCCTCCATAGGTTCCCAACCCCCTGCCATATTAGTTTAACCCGTCCCCAACAGCACGAGCAAACATTCCCCTCGGACATTGGTTCTGGTCCTGCCCAGGTGCAGACCGTCCGGTTTGTACTGGTCCCACCTCCCCCAGAACAGGTTCCAATGTCCCAGGAATTTGAATGCCTCCCTTCTGCACCACTCCTCAAGCCACATATTCATCTGAGCTATCCTGCGATCTTAGAATAAGGGGCTGCCCATTTAAAAGAGATGAGGAGGAATTTCTTCTGAGGATTGTAAATCTGTGGAATTCGCTGCCTCAGAGAGCTGTAGAACATAAGAATTAGGAACAGGAGCAGGCCATCTAGACCCTCGAGCCTGCCCCGCCATTCAATAAGATCATGGCTGATCTGGTCGCGGACTCAGCTCCACTTACCCGCCCTCTCCCCGTAACCCTTAATTCCCTTATTGGTTAAAAATCTATCTATCTTTGACTTGAAAACATTCAATGAGC
Source organism: Pristiophorus japonicus (assembly GCF_044704955.1). Classification (NCBI taxonomy): domain Eukaryota; kingdom Metazoa; phylum Chordata; class Chondrichthyes; family Pristiophoridae; genus Pristiophorus; species Pristiophorus japonicus. Next base: position 87,733,563 of record NC_091991.1, on the reverse strand, counting down.
TAGCCTCAACTGCTTCCTTGGGCAGAGAATTTCACAGATTCACAACCCTCTGGGAGAAGACATTTTTTCTCAACTCGGTTTTAAATTGGCTCCTCCATATTTTGAGGCTGTGCCCCCTAGTTCTAGTCTCCCCCACCAATGGAAACAACCACTCTGCCTCTATCTTGTCTATCCCTTTCATGATTTTAAATGTTTCTATAAGATCACCCCTCATCCTTCTGAACTCCAAGGAGTAAAGACCCAGTCTACTCAATCTATCATCATAAGGTAACCCCCTCATTTCTGGAATCAGCCTAGTGAATCGTCTCTGTACCCCTTCCAAAGCTATTATATCCTTCCTTAAGTAAGGTGACCAAAACTGCATGCAGTACTCCAGGTGCGGCCTTACCAATACCTTATACAGTTGCAGCAAGACCTCCCTGCTTTTGTACTCCATCCCTTTCGCAATGAAGGCCAATATTCCATTTGCCTTCCTGATTACCTGCTGCACCTGCAAACTAACCTTTTGGGATTCATGCACAAGGACCCCCAGGTCCCTTTGCACCACAGCATGTTGTAATTTCTCCCCATTCAAATAATAATCCCCTTTACTGTTTTTTTTCCCAAGGTGGATGACCTCACACTTTCCGACATTGTATTCCATCTGCCAAACCTTAGCCCATTCGCTTAACCTATCCAAATCTCCTTGCAGTCTCTGAGTCCTCTACACAACCCGCTTTCCCACTAATCTTAGTGTAATCTGCAAATTTTGTTGCACTACACTCTGTCCCCTCTTCTAGGTCATCTATGTATATTGTAAACAGTTGTGGTCCCAGCACTGATCCCTGTGGCACACCACTAACCACTGATTTCCAACCGGAAAAGGACCCATTTATCCCGACTCTCTGCTTTCTGTTCGCCAGCCAATTCTCTATCCATGCTAATACATTTCCTCTGACTCCGCGTACCTTTATCTTCTGCAGTAACCTTTTGTGTGGCACCTTATCGAATGCCTTTTGGAAATCTAAATACACCACATCCATCGGTACACCTCTATCCACCATGCTCGTTATATCCTCAAAGAATTCCAGTAAGTTAGTTAAACATGATTTCCCTTTCATGAATCCATGCTGCGTCTGCTTGATTGCACTATTCCTATCCAGATGTCCCGCTATTTCTTCCTTAATGATAGTTTCAAGCATTTTCCCCACTACAGATGTTAAACTAACCGGCCTATAGTTACCTGCCTTTTGCCTGCCCCCTTTTTTAAACAGAGGCGTTACATTAGCTGCTCTCCAATCCGCTGGTACCTCCCCAGAGTCCAGAGAATTTTGGTCGATTATAACGAGTGCATCTGCTATAACTTCAGCCATCTCTTTTAATACCCTGGGATGTATTTCATCAGGACCAGGGGACTTGTCTACCTTCAGTCCCATTAGCCTGTCCAGCACTACCCCCCTAGTGATAGTGATTGTCTCAAGGTCCTCCCTTCCCACATTCCTGTGGCCTGCAAATTTTAGCATTGTTTTTGTGTCTTCCACTATGAAGACGGAAGCAAAATAATTGTTTAAGGTCTCAGCCATTTCCACATTTCCCATTATTAAATCTCCCTTCTCATCTTCTAAGGGACCAACATTTACTTTAGTCACTCTCTTCCGTTTTATATATCTGTAAAAGCTTTTACTATCTGTTTTTATGTTTTGCGCCAGTTTACTTTCGTAATCTATCTTTCCTTTCTTTATTGCTTTCTTAGTCATTCTTTGCAGTCATTTAAAATTTTCCCAATCTTCTAGTTTCCCACTAACCTTGGCCACCTTATACGCATTGGTTTTTAATTTGATACTCTCCTTTATTTCCTTGGTTATCCACGGCTGGTTATCACTTCTCTTGCCGCCCTTCTTTTTCACTGGAATATATTTTTTTTGCGCACTATGAAAGAGCTCCTTAAAAGTCCTCCACTGTTCCTCAATTGTGCCACCGTTTAGTCCTTGTTTCCAGTCTACTTTAGCCAACTCTGCCCTCATCCCACTGTAGTCCCCTTTGTTTAAGCATAGTACCCTCGTTTCTGATACAACTTCCTCATCCTCAATCTGTATTACAAATTCAACCATATTGTGATCACTCATTCCGAGAGGATCTTTTACGAGGAGATCGTTTATTTTTCCTGTCTCATTACACAGGATCAGATCCAAGATGGCTTGCTCCCTTGTAGGCTCTGTTACATACAGTTCTAAGAAACAGTCCCGTATGCATTCTATGAATTCCTCCTCCAGGCTACCCCCTGTGATTTGATTTGACCAGTCGATATGTAGGTTAAAATCCCCCATGACTGCTGTCGTTCCTTTTTCACATGCCTCCATTATTCCCTTGATTATTGCCAGCCCCACCGTGAAGTTATTATTTGGGGGCCTATAAACTACGCCGACCAGTGACTTTTTCCCCTTACTATCTCTAATCTCCACCCACAATGATTCAACATTTTGTTCATTGGAGCCAATATCATCCCTCACAACTGCTCTGATATCATCCTTTATTAACAGAGCTACCCCACCTCCTTTCCCCCCTTGCCTATCTTTCTGAATCGTCAGATACCCCTGTATGTTTAATTCCCAGTCTTGGCCACCTTGCAACCATGTTTCTGTAATGGCCACCAAATCATACCCATTTGTAATGATTTGTGCCGTCAACTCATTTACTTTATTTCGAATGCTGCGTGCATTTAGGTAGAGTGTTTTCATCCTCGTTTTTAAACCATGATTTTTAGTTTTTACCCCTCCTGCAGCCCTTTTATATTCAGTGGCCCTTTTTGTTTCTTGCCTTTGGTTTCTCTGCCCTCCATTTTTACTCATCTCTTTTCTGTTTTTTGTTTTTGTCTCCTTTTTATTTCCCTCTGTCTCCCTGTATTGGTTCCCATCCCCCTACCATATTAGTTTAACTCCTCACCAACAGCACTAGCAAACACTCCCCCTAGGACATTGGTTCCATTGCTGCCCAAGTGCAGACCGTCCAGTTTGTACTGGTCCCACCTCCCCCAGAACCTGTTCCAATGCCCCACGAATTTGAATCCCTCCCTGCTGCACCACTGCTTAAGCCACGTATTCATCTGTGCTATCCTGCGATTCCTACTCTGACTAGCACGTGGCACTGGTAGCAATCCCGAGATTATTACTTTTGAGGTCCTACTTTTTAATTTAACTCCTAGCTCCTTAAATTCGTCTCGTAGGATCTCATCCCTTTTTTTAAACCTATGTCGTTGGTACCAATGTGCACCACGATAACTGGCTGTTCTCCCTCCCTTTTTAGAATGTCCTGCACTCGCTCGGAGACATCCTTGACCCTTGCACCAGGGAGGCAACATACCATCCTGGAGTCTCGATTGCAGCCGCAGAAACGCCTATCTATTCCCCTTATGATTGAATCCCCTATCACTATCGCTCTCCCACTCTTTTTCATGCCCTCCTGTACAACAGAGCCAGCCACAGTGCCATGAACTTGGCTGCTGCTGCTTTCCCCTGATGAGTCATCTCCCTCAACAGCACTCAAAGCAGTGTATCTGTTTTGCAGGGGGATGACCAGGTGGGACCCTTGCACTACTTTCTTTGTACTACTCTTCCTGCTGGTCTTCCATTCCCTAGCTGGCTGTGGATCCTTCTCATGCGGTAAGACCAACTCACTAAACGTGCCACTTATGTCATTCTCAGCATCGTGGATGCTCCAGAGTGAATCCACCCTCAGTTCCAATTCCGCAACGCGGTACATCAGGAGATGGAGGCGGATACACTTCTCACACACGTAGTCGTCAGGGACACCGGAAGCGTCCCTGAGTTCCCACATGGCACAGGAGGAGCATATCACGTGACCGAGCTCTCCTGCCATGCCTTAACTCTTAGATACCCTTAAATTGGTAATAACAATGTTACAGTTCACTTACTGATATAAAAAATAAAAAGAAAAGCTACTCGCCAATCACTTACCCCATTGGCTGTGACGTCACCTTTTGATTCCTTTCTACTTCTTTTTTGCTTTCTCTCCCGCTGTAG